>NC_045734.1:22175024-22185249 GCF_008692095.1 Etheostoma spectabile | reverse complement strand
ATTGCAAAGTTTTATGCTTCAGCTTCCGTTGGTGGCATAACAAAACAAGAGAACATGGTACATAAGAAAACCAAAAGACTGGTGGTAATGTTGCACTGCCATTTATCAGAAATACCAATTGTTATAATTTTTATTTGTGCTGGTTAATTATGAACAATGGGTAAAAAGAAAGGGGGGGCTAGAGGGGCCACTGTGGCAAATATTGTTATGGCTTCTCCCCTAACGCATGTAACCCAAACCTTTTGATAAAACTTAAGAACCCTGTTGTGAAAATGTTAGCATGCTTACGTTAGTATCTAGCTCAAAGCAACACTGTGCCTAAGTTTAACCTCACAGTGCTGCTAGCATGGTTTTAGATTTCTTATTAGCGGCTTTGCAATCCTGTCTCTTTTCTGTTCCTGCAGGTCAGATCCATCACTACACACCCGAATCACCAAAGAGGCTCCAGCCAAACTGGAGTCACAGTCGAGCCAGCAGCACAACAGACGCATACGGTACCGCTCCATGTCAGGTAATCAGTATTCAGCTGCATTGTTTGTAACACTTGGCCTCAGAACTTAGAGAATTCCATGAAACACTGTGTTCTCTCTAATGTTTAATGTTTTTTTTTTTTTTTTTTAAAGAGAACTTTCTAACTTTTGATCTGCCAAGCATTAATGTCTGTCTGTACTTTGTGTGCTTTGGATTTTGTGTTGGTGGATCTGGAATCACATAAGGAATCATAACTAGATCTTGCTCCCTGTGTGTATTTTAAGTCATTGTTTTTGGCAATGTCAATCTACCTTAGAGTGAAAAGTACATTGCTTGTCCTTATGCTGTGTCTCTTTAATTAAAGCCAGACTGTGTGATATAACAAAAAATAAATAATCTAAATATCTTTATAAGTTGAGCTTTCTGTTTCTGGGTATAATGTGTATAATGTTTTATACACTCTATAGAGGAATGGGAGAAGAGCTGCATGATGATGATGACCTTCCTCTCTTATTCCAGGTGGACACGCTCTACGTGCCAGTCCTGCTCAAAGTCTCAGTCCTCTGGTGTCCCCATCTGAGGGGGAGTTAGCTGCTCCGCTCTCTCCCCCCTCTGCTTCTACCCTGGATGGTCTGGGTCCTCCCTCCTCCACCTCAGCCATACCGCCTGCTCCCCAGCCACTCAAAGACAACCCCAGCCTGGCGGAGTTTGTCCCCATGCTCACACAGGGCTGGGCAGAGATCTTCATACGGAGACCGTCTGGTATGCAAACTGCACGTAACAATAACAACATCAAGTTGGGTTGTGAACCAGTGGGTCGAAGGTTCAAGTCCCAGTATGGACCTAAGTACAGAGTGTGGATTGGTAGCTGGAGAGATGCCAGATCACCTTGCAAGGCACCATACCCCCCCCAACCGCTCAGGGCACTGGTCAAGCCCACTCACTCTGATAACTCCATTTGTGCATGAATAGGGTGTGTGTTTGTGTGTGTGTGTGTGTGTGTGTGTGTGTGTGTGTGTGTGTGTGTGTGTGTGTGTGTGTGTGTGTGTGTGTGTGTGTTTCAGGCCTATGTGTAGTGATTTCTAACAAAACAGTGTAAATAAAATAACAAGCAGTATAACATTAAATTATTAAGTGTTATTATTAAAAACATCTAAACATATGACAAAAGGGCAACTTAATCTTCACTGTGGTGTACTGTCTATCTTGCAAGTTGATTGTCATAATGTTTTGATGGTTAAGTGAGTAATTGCCAGGAGGAAAATTGGAAAAACTTTCAAACTGTCTCTCTGTCTGTCGTCACAGGTAACACGAGCTGGCTGATGTGTCTGGAGAACCCGCCCAGTCCCTTCTCCTCGGAGCTCGGCAACATGCCGCTGCAGGAGCTCTCCACTGTCCTCATGGCCATGGAGGGTGTGAAGGAGCCTCCTACCCAGACAGCAAGCGCTCCTGCCAGCACTGCTGCGCCAGCACCAGCTGCCATCTCCGAGCCGCTAACCCAAACACACAGCAGCGTCGGAGGAAAGGCAAACCTGATGCAGCGTTCCAACACTGGTGAGCAACAGTCTGACCAGAGAAAATTTTAAAAGATCAGAAAATTTGTGTTATCTTTTCATCTAGCTGGTGTGTGTTGGTGGTTGTAATTGATCAGTGCAAGATATTTGTCCCTAAGTTTTAGGATTTTGTTACCAGTCCAAAAAATACAACAGTACAGCCAGAATATTTAGCTGCAGCACAGAAAATCATATTACTTATAAATGTAATGTTATGCATGAACGCACTTCTCCTGCTCGCATGACTGCCTGTCTTTGGTCCCATTTAATGGACTGAACTAAGTGCCAAATTGCCTGTAAATACTTTATTTGAACATGAATCAATATGCCTGCTTGGAATTTCTGAGGTCATTGATCTTTATAGTAAACTGCTTAGACATGATTTTTGTTTATCAGTCAAATGTCTGTTCTTTGCAGTAGCCTCCTGTTCAATGATGCCCAGTGTCCTGTGCTTTTGTGTTCTCTCTACCTCTGGGGCTAGTCTGCCTTCAGTGCTTTATCTTCACATTCTCCCTTTATTTACCCCACCAACACTTTTTCTTTCACTCTTCTCCGTACCCTCTTTCTTTCAACATTTCTTCTTTTCTCACTTTTGAGATTTTTTTTGTCCCTTGTTCTGATTTGTTTTTTTTTTATGTGTTATCATCCTCACCCCCTTGCTGGTCTTGTGTTTGGCTACGGTGTGTGTCCTCTGGCATCTTGCTGCAGTAAGCGGCTCTCTCTGGTCTCTGGGTCTGGGCTCTGTCCCCACAGGCCCTCCGGCCCACGGCAGGTTGCACAGGAGCATTTCCTGGGCAGGTACAGTCCACCACATGTGTGCCCCCACCTCCCCTACCAGAAAAGTCCTGGTGCAGTGTGTTTCCTCTCACTTGCACAATACACTGGTCTGCGGCACAAACTAGAGGTGACAATTGTTCATCACATGCCATTATCTCTTAGCAGATCCCAAAACAGCAATCTGGATTTCCCAATAAAATATTTAAAATTTTGGGAAATCTGCATAGTCGCTCATAACAGTTACATGAGAGGATAAAAATCCCTCTAATATTTGTCTGTTAAATATAAAGCTGGAGCCAGCAGCTGGTTACCTTAGCTTAGCATAAAGACTTGACTTGAAAAAGGGGGAAATAACTATCTTGGGTTTGTTCAAATGTGATAAAACCGGGCATCTCTCAAACTTATTAAACATGTTATTAATGTTTGTTTAATCTATACAAAAACTTAAGTGTAAAAAAAAAACATGTTGCAGTTTTACAATTTTAAGCCCAAGACTTTTTCTTGGCCAGGATGCATTGCAATGCTACGCTAAGCTAACTGTCTCCTGGCTCCAGTTTCATATTTAAAGGACAGACTTGAGAGTGGTATCAATCTTCTCATCAGCAAAAAAAACAACAAATACCTGTAAATCTATCCCTTTATATGTAAATGAGATATGGTGTGTAGGAGTTTCTTTTTCAGTTTTCTTTACTAGTTGTGCGAAGGACCTGCAGCTTTATACTAAAAGAAAATGTGCAAGTGAAGGAATTCAGCATTTCTTCTTTACCCATCAATCTTCTATTAACACAGGGAGGGAGGGTCCTCGAAAAGAGGTACTGAAAACGCGCCTGCACTCGGATCAATCCGTCCAATGACACCTAAAGAGGATTTGCTTTTCCTTCTTAATCATTTTCTCTAACTCACTGTCACTGAAATTTACTCCCAGGTTGACCTTTTAACCATAGACCCTCTGATGTTGTCAACAGGAAAGCCCAGACCTCATCCAACTAATATGCTCTGCCTTGCCTAACCAGTATAGACCAGTTGGGTGAGGAAGACATTTTAAGAGCTGCAGTTTTAAGGGGCACTCAAGTGTCAAAGAGACCTGATTGTGATACCTTTTTCTTTACGTGTGGGGGTGTTATTTGGGAGAAATTTAGTTGGTCTGGGCTGCTGTTGAAGTAGCTGCAGTGTGTTAACCAACAAAACAACCAAACAGATGCATGAGCCTTGACAGAAAAATCAAGTAGATGAACCAGTGATGGATAGATGCTGCCTGCTGCATTGATTTGTCTTTCTCTCTGATTTCAGTGTTTGTAGGTTGGTTTTACGGCAGGTCATGATCTTAATGTCTGTTCATGTGCACACGTGTTTGCCTGACTGCCTTTGAGTTTGTTTGATCAATGTTGATACATTCTGTTTCTGATTCGGTTTTATTTTACCATTGATTCACTTTAGTCATGATTTACTTGACTGGATTTAAAATTTAGAGAGAATTTGTGTGCAGTGTCAAAATTACTACTGAGAGCTGTGGTGTTTGTTGTTGGAGTCCTACACCTGCATATTTCATCTGATTTTGTATCTAATGGTGGACAACTGTGTGTGTGTGTGTGTGTGTGTGTGTGTGTGTGTGTGTGTGTGTGTGTGTGTGTGTGTGTGTGTGTGTGTGTGTGTGTGTGTGTGTGTGTGTGTGTGTGTGTGTGTGTGTGTGTGTGTGTGTGTGTGTGTGTGTGTGTGTGTGTGTGTGTGTGTGTGTGTGTGTGTGTGTGTGTGTGTGTGTGTGTGTGTGTGTGTGTCCACCCACCTATTACCCACATGGTTGTTGCTGTGTCCTGCTGTAGACTCTGTGGTGGTGCTGGAGGGGGGCTCAGGGCTTACCACAGCACACACTCCATCTGATTGGCTGGAGAATGAAGAGTTTGAGACGATGACCTCTGATCACATCTTCATGTCTGCGGACAAGTCAACAAAGACCCCGCAGCCTGGAACACTCAGCAGGGTAGGTTGTTGGTGCACTCTAATTTTTATTCTGCATAGAAAATGGTGACTTGAACCTACAGCGAGTAATCACGATTTCTGTGTGAACTACAGCATGGTAAACAATAATAATAATAATGAATATTAAATTACGTGGCATTTTTGGCTGCACTGTCTCTAACACTGTGAAAAGATTAGACATAATAAGACAATTAGTTTTTCACAGCAACTCCACCACTTGTTGTTGTTGTTGTTTCATTATCAGCTGATAGGAGATTCAACTTGCCTACACTCTTTTCAAGCGTGTTTCCCCGCCCTTGCTTCTGTGTAATAAAGCCAAATGTTGCACAGCCAGCTTTTTTTCCGCACTTAAAGAACCATTATGTGTTTTTGCTTGTTTTAGCAATTAGCTTATCTGCTAAAACACGCTTAACTCACAGGTATGATGTGTTTTTCAAGTCTTCCCTCTGCTGTTTTAAAATCAAGAACTTTCTCCTATAGTCCTCCTCAACCTCCAGTCAAGATGATGAAAAGTCGACGCTGGAGGAAGTGAGTGAGGGTGCGATTCCCATTGATCAGCCCACTATGGGACCCTCCACCCCAGGCAGCCAGGGGCCCGAACTTCCCTTCCAGACCCACACTCAGACCCAGGGTCATGGACTTAACAAGTCCAGCTCCTCTCCGGAGCTCCAAACCTTACCAGAAGTCGTCTCCAAGGCTGCTTTGGAGTCTGAGACTGCGCCAGGAGACTCACCGTGGCCCGGCACACCTTCAGATGGCAAGCCACAGGCCCCGCAGCCTCATTTTGAGAAAGAGAAGGTGGAGGGAAGCCAAGAAGAGGATGTTAATGGCCTGGGAGGTCAGAGTCAAGGGGGTGAAGGCCCAGGTGTAGTATCAGCTCAAAGTGGAGGAGCAAGGATGAGGTTGGAGTTTCCAGCAGCACCGGTACAACCTGGACCCATCTCCCCCAGCGGAGGCCACCGACCACGGGGTCACACCATCTCCGTGTCAGCCCCCTCCTCCAGGAGGGAGAGGAGGACAGAAAGGGACTCGTACCACAGTAGACCTGGACCCAGCACCACAGAGAAGATCTCTGGACTGAGCCCCAGGTACTGCAATACTGGCACAGAAACTACTGCAGCCTCTGTCACCTGTTTCTGCCAAATAAATGATGCAATTTATCAACCTGTCAGTAAGCTAATCTCTGCTCTGATTTAAAGTAGCAGCCTGCAAGGGAAGAAAATTGTAATCTAGCCCCATTTGTAAATTGAAGGATTGTTTGAGAAATTGCAGGTTTGAATCTAAAACAGCACTTGAAAATGAAATGAGGTTGTAAACTGCTTCCTAAAACCTGGATGGAATATAGTCTATACAGCTCTGTATTAGTTCATCACACCAACATGTGTGTTATAATCCTTATTTTTTAATGATTGGGTTTGTGCCCAACACCTATTTTTTCTTATTTCTTTTTGTCTCTGTTAGCTTTGTCTTCCTCCAGCTGTACCACTCTCCTTTCTTTGGGAATGAAGCTAATAAGCCACTGCTGCTGCCCAAAACTCAGGTAAATTGACCTATCTGGCTGTTCTGAAATTTGTTCTAGTGCATTTTACAGTGTCACAGTGATTACATGTTTATTTTCTGTGATAGGTGATTGACCGCGCTGTGAAGGTTCTGGACCAGATGCCTCCTTATGACACCCATAAGATCGGAGTGGTGTTTGTAGGAGCTGGTCAGGTGAGAATTCAAGAACATTGATTGACTCCTAGTTGAATATTACTGTCAGATGATTTCCATATCTCCACTCTCTTCAGGTCAACAATGAGGTCGCCATCCTGTCAAACGAGTACGGTTCGAACCGCTACACTGCCTTCCTTAAAGGCCTGGGCAAATTGATCCACCTGAAAGACTGTGACCCCGACCAGATATTTCTCGGAGGGCTCGACCAATATGGAGACGACGGAGAGTTCACCTACTGTTGGCATGACGACATCATGCAGGGTGTGTGTGTATTTGTGTATGTGTTTAATAATTATTTGTTTTCCACACCCAGTCTGCTTGTCATTAATGAAATCTCGTCCCTTCAGCTATCTTCCACATAGCCACACTAATGCCAAACAAGGAGAGTGACAAGGGCTGCTGCAACAAAAAGCGTCACATTGGCAATGATTTTGTCATGGTGGTGTACAATGACTCTGGAGAGGAGTACAAACTGGGCACCATTAAGGTATATGGACATACACACATACATGTTTGAGATTTGCAGTATATATTGTGTGCTTAAACTCCTATCTCTCGTCCCCCCCGCTCATGGTAGGGTCAGTTTAACTTTGTAGAAGTCATTATAAAGCCACTGGATTATGAATGTAACCTGGTCACCCTCCAGTGCCGCAAAGGTGAGCCGATCACTGCGTTTTCTCCAGTCTTTTTCTCTGGGTCTCTTTGTTTAGTTTGTCTTTTATTCCTTTACCTGCTCTCTCTCTTTTAGACCTGGAGGGATTAGTTGACACAACAGTGGCAAAAATCGTTTCAGACCGCAACCTTCCACTCTTAGTCAGACAAATGGCTCTGCATGCAAATGTAAGTCTGCCCCTTATCTCTTCCTCTCTCACAAACACACACACACACACACACACACACATTCACATACATTCTTTGTCTATCCACAGATGGCCTCTTTGGTGCATCAGTACAGAGCTAACCCTTCTGATGCTTATGCCTCCAAGTGGTTAGCAAGATTACGACACATTAAGAGGATCAGGACCAGGGTAAGGAAACATAAAGAAGTGCTTCTCCTTCATCACTGTCACTACTTTTACTTATATCATCCAATTTCCCGTCTCTCTGCTCAGGCCCAGGAAGACATTCAGTCTCGCGCGACTCCCGCCATCTCTCTGACCCAAGGACACACTCAGCAGAACAAGTCGTTTCAGCAGAGCACGTCAGCACAAAACCAGGAAGCCTCCGGGCAGAGGAAAAGACTTGTATCAACAGTGGATGATTTCACTGATTTTGTTTGATTACATTTCTTGTCCTGGCAAAGACACACACACACACACACACACACACACACACACACACACACACACACTTTATTTGGGATGACACAATGATTTTGATTTAAACCAATTGGGAATTTGTATTGTAAAACGTATGAGCTTCATGGATATCATAAAGGCTTATTTTGTGATGAAATATTGACATGTGAAGACAGTAATTTCTGCATATTTTTAAAATGCTAACGCTTTGCACTTTTTAGGTCTAATCATGTTTCTGATGTGCAACATGAGATGAGTAAAGTTGTACAGAACACTACGTTTGAGAGCAGGGTGTGTTTGTGAGTAAATATGTGTGTGTGGATTAAAAAAGTGAACATGAAAAAGGTTGGAAATTTTAATTTGTGACCGCTGGATTGCAGACCATAAACCTGGATCAGAGGAATAACTACTACACATTGATTTTATTACATGGCTCAATCTGATTAGTCAATTATGTCATCCTACTGTCGGTTATTACTGAATAACAGACCATTTCTTTGGATGCAAACTCAAGAAGACCATTTTAAAATTAATAAAATCAATAAAAAAAAATCATTCTGTGTAAAATTGATATTTCAAATAGTAACTAGCCGTGTAAAAAGCTAGACGATGCCACGCGAGCCAACCATTATTGCAAATTTAACTTTGATTCATGATCATTCCACATATTGCGGCAATTTGTCAAATGGTTTTATTTTCAATAATGACCTATCCCTTACTTAGTGTTCAACACCACAAACCATTTCATTATGCACAGTTCAGCTGTCAAACTCTTTATTCGACTTTGTCAAGTGCAAAAGCAGGAGAAGTGCTACATCTGCAAAAAAACAGATATGAGATACAAAGATGAAATGTTTTCAAAGACAAATTTGTAACACCATTTTAAAACAAAATGCATTAAATGAAACAGAGCAAAGACAAGAAGGTGGGCTTTGGCGCTATCTTGTTGCACACTGTCCACCGACCAGGAATAAGAAGGCCAGTGGAGGTTTTAACTGGCAACTGCTGAGCTTCCTGTTGTGGAACAAAACTGTATATTAAATACATGTATAGCTTTGACTGAAATGCTTCAGTTAGATTGAAAAAAATGTAAAACTTTTTGGGTTTGCAACACCAGTGCTTGACCTAATGCATATGCCACTGCAGCACATAAACAATACTGATCATTAAAAGCAAAATATATACACCACAAAGCACCAATATATACAGAAATATACACACACGCAGATGGTCTTTTTTTTCCTTCTTTTTCTTGAGAGCCTGGAATGTGTGATATCTTATGCAACGTATTGTGCAGGAAAACGTTGAGATGTTTCAAAATAAAATCATTTGGTTAGCATTTTGCTTTATGCTGGTGGGATGTAATTGGAGAAGACACTCAGTCAGTACCTAAGAAAACAGGGCTCCTTCACATAAGTCCACAGTTTTTGGGCTGAGAGAAGTAAAATGAAGTCTAAGTCTGGCATGATTTAACCACAAAATATATAAGTTCCTTTAGATTATTAAAAAAAAAAAAAAAACACCTATTTTTCCCCCAGTTTTGGTTTTCTTCCCAGGTTGGGGGGAAAGGGTGGGTTCCCTGAGATCTGTCCAATGGACACAGGAAGTATGTACTGTATGTTAATCAAAATAAGACAAAAAACAGGAAAGTTGAAAACTACCAAAGAGCAGACAAAAGTACACACATGACTGCTAGCTGTGGCTTTAACAACTTGATAATACTTACTAGGATGTTTCAATAATGTATTAAAGTTTTAAATGGAATCTAGACACATGAGAGTTAAATATGGCATTGCATATCAGCTCCAATAGGAAATAAAGTGCTAAGTACACAATGAATGAATGAATTACTTGGCATGGTAAAACTCAAAATGTATACATGACGCATGAGCTTTGGCAACGTTTATGGTTAAGATACAGTATGAGTAAAGATTTCTTTGTTGGTTTGGACACCAAGCATATTACTCTACATTATCATTCAAAAACAATCTACATCAGAACAAAAGTGCTTTTAAATCACGACCATATTGAACACAACATTTTGAAACGATATTCAGACTGGGAGTCAGTTTAGCTTTATGATGGGAGAAGTTGTGTAAATGGTCAGTATTTTAAAAATGAAGGCAACTCCTTCCTGCTTCCTCAACTTTTATTTACAATCATCTTGTCCACTGAGCATCATCTTATCCTTCTTCTTTCCCCCCGTCTTGCTAACGCTCCTACGTTACTTTATTTAGCGCTAGCACCACTTACAACACTTCCTCCTTGTCACTACTTGTGGCTTCCACTTATTTTTTTTAATTTCTCCGTACTTTTTTAGTATGGAAAGGATGGTTATATCCGCGCCCTGAAAAACTGGCTGCTGGGATCCCAACAACCGTGTATATGTGTGTGTGTGTGTGTGAGTGTGAGTGTGAGTGTGAGTGTGAGTGT
>NC_045734.1:22170484-22175003 GCF_008692095.1 Etheostoma spectabile | reverse complement strand
TGCGCGTGTGCGTGTGTATGCATGCTTCATTTTGTTTTCTCTTGTACCTCTGTGTACGGCAAATTAAAATTAGAGCGTCTGTGCCTACAGTGTTATTTCTATGGATGTGTATACCTGCATGTGCGTGTATCTGTGTGTGCCTGCATGCAAAATTGGGTTCATATAACATGACTATTTTCAAACAGGCCACAAGTACCCATGGTGACCGAAATATACAATATAAAAATATGTAGACGGACAACATAACAGAGAAATCAACACAATTTTTCTGATACATAAAAAAGACTGATTGCATTGTCTGCTTTTAGTTAGTTAAATCCTCAGGTGAGCACGTTCATGTGCTCCTGTCAGTGACCCCACGTGACCTCCAGGGTCTCATGGGATTAGGTTTAGTCCGGGGAAATAAGGAATAGAAGTATTTCAATGTTGACCTTTACTTGCTGACTAAACCAGCTCACTTAGCATCTGGTGACCTGCACCGTGTTTCTTAAAGAACTGAACTTGGATTTTGACGGATCACTGCATATAAACATGCAAAGTCTTATCTTATTGCTTTCTGTTCATCTTTCATTACCCCAAACCGCTTGTCTCTGTGATTATTTGTGTTTCCATCCTGTACTTTGTCCTATTACTTTCCCTTCCACTTTTTTCTCTCCTTTTCTCTGGGTGGGGACAAAACCTGCTGCCCCCGTCTTCCTCTCATCTTTAACCCACTCTACCTTTTACTTCTGGCTGTCCCTTTATCCAGACGTCCTTAGGATTTGGGGTGTCCAGGGCTGTGCCTGTCTAGGTTGGGGTGCACCTTGTTTTTAAGGGGTGGAGGTTTGCGTTTTCTCTTGCGTGTAGGAATGGTGGTAGTGTGAGCTGGGTGGTTGAACAGGCTGGAGGAGGGCAGGGGCTCTCTCTCTGTGGGGGGGTCCCAGTCCCGGCTACTGGGCGTAGGGGCAGGTGTAGATGACAAGGAAGGGGTAGGTGCAGGGGTGCATGGAGGTGCAGAGGGTGTTTTGGGCAGTGGGACATGGGAAGGGGGAGAATTTTCTGTTGAAACTGGGAGAGAGGAGGTGTCAGAGGCAGATTTATCTGTGACTAGTGGAGGTGGAGGTGCGCTGAGTGATGGTTTGGCTGATGATTGCGGAGCGGGCGTATGTGTAGTGGAGGCTGGTCTGGTCTTTAAAAAGGGAACAGGTGTAGCTACTGGAGTCTTTTTTTGATTGGCAGCAGTGTTTCCACACTCCTTTAGAAGTTCACTTTTATCCGTCTTTTTCCCCTTTTTGCTCCCTTTGTGTTTTTCTTTGCCACCCCTTCGTTCTCTCCATCCAGCAGAGTCCTTGTCCTCACCCTTTCCTCTCTGTCCTGCCTCGCTCTTCCCTCCCTGACCACCACCACCTCCTCTCTCTCTCCCTCTACGCCTCCTCTTCCTCTGGGTTCGCTCCAGTCTACACTCGGTGTGGTACACATCCTCTGTTGCCATAGTGACACGGTCAAGCTGTTGCAGTAGGGCGTCCAGGGTGGGGAGTAGCCTCCTCAGAGAGGCTTCAGTCTCTGCTCTCTCCCTCCAGCTGGTACTTCCCATCACCACTTCTGGACCGAGGCCCAAACCCAGGCCCAACCCGAGTCCCAGGCCAATCCCTGGGGCTTCGGTCAGGCTGCAGGGGCTGGAGGAGGCCGGGCACCATGAGGCCTCAGAGCCCGCATCAACGCTGTCCGGGGTGGGAGGGGAGTCAGGACCGTCCAGCGGTGGCAAGCACAGGGACTTACAGTCGCTGGTGGTGGACGAACGAGATGGTGGCAGCTCCATTCCCTCAAAACGCACCTTATGACGAAACTAAGAAGAGGATGAAAGAAGACAAAAGCGAAGTTCGCGGATCAGGGGACAGGTGTGTAAGGATTAATAGTACTAGAGGACTTGCCACTAACGGAGTGTCGGCAACCGTTCATATTTTGTTGCTATAAAATCTTTAGAAAACTAGATCTAACGGCTGTAGATATGTATATATATATATATATCTATATGATATACCTCTTTGGTCCTGCTGAGCCCCATCCACATTTTGAGTCGTCTGAGAAACAGCTCAACCATCTCGTAGTCTTGGAGATCCACAGCTGGACGGTACAGCTCGGCTCGTGCGCGCCGATAGTTCCTTAGTAAAATAGAAGTGACCAACCACAGCAACACAAGCCGAAGTACAGCAAAGCTCGCATGGAACACCAGCGCAGAGATGATGCTAGAGGGACCAGTAAATGTCCAGCTTGGACGCCATGATAGCAGACCACGTCCGCCAGCGCCCAACAAAGACAGACAGGCAGAGCTCACACTGCCGTAGCTGTCAAATACAGAGTGGAAGAGCTGGAGTGGAAGAGACAGAGGAAGAAACAGTTAAAACCAGCCAATTCCTAGCAGTACTTCACAGGTATTCACAAAATGGAAACGCAAAATTCTGCTTCACTTTAATAATCAAAAACTCAGCTTGTGAACCAATAATAAATAACTTAAAGTCAAAAAAACTGTTCTATAATAACATATAGTTGTTGTTTTTGTAGTAACATATATGCAGCTGTGTTGTCCAGTTTGGGCTAAAGGGAAGATTTATTGGAGATTCTGTCTACTGGCATTGTAAAGAAAGTGTAGGCAATGAAGCATTTTCTGAATAGACAAAAGATCATCATGCATGTTTGTGTGGGAGAGGATTAGCGAGAGAGTAGTCTCGCTTTGCCAAACTTTCCTCCAAAGCGTGCTAAATGAGGGTCTGGCTACTCCACATAGCATTTGGGGAAAGAAAGAAAACATGCTCTGGTTTAATGGCATTTCTTTAAACTATTCAAAATTGTCATGGGCGGCGCTAAGGTCACCACAGAGCCACACAAAATAGTTGTGCGAGAGAAAACTCAGTTTATTCAATTTAACCTGCGGGGATCTGACAAGCAGTTAACCTTAGTCACCAAATTCAAAATTCCAACACAAAGAAAGCATAAGGAAACAGAAAATACATGCGGCAGAATGTTCTGCAGCACCGGAGCAATCCCAGAAGTGGAATGCTCTCCATTGCTAAATACTAGTGAGACAGAAAGAGAATGAACAGAGGATATAGAAAAAGTCTGACCAGGTGTCCTGTGTGTGAATAAGCCAGCATCAACAGCAATAACGCCAGGGCGACTCCCAGCAGCTCCCAGACTGAGCGCCGCAGAGCTCTACCAAACACGGCCCACTCTCTGAGAAATCGCAACTGGTGGGACGCCTGGATGATCAGACACAAAGAGAGAGAGCGAGAGAGAGAGAGAAGAAAAATAGAATAAAAAAATAGAAAGGTTTATTTTGTGATAAAAGCACCAAATTTGGTACATATACAGTATATCTAGAAGAGATCTGGATATTGGGTCTCTGAAGATTAACATCATAATGACCATAGGAACCATTTTCCAAAATGTGGATACTCGCATTGAACACGTTGGCGGTGGATGCTAGATTGGATCCGCTAGATGCGTCAAGGTCCTATGACATGACTCGTAGTTCGCCCTATACCGCCTCTGATTGGCTATCCCTGGTATTCTTACACTAACTAATCCCCACTCCTCATGCTTAAACCTAACCACGTCAACATGTATAGTGGATCCGATCTAGCATTTAACACGTAAAACAATGCAGGTTTATACTTTTTGGAAGGAAAGGCATTCATCACGTTTGCTAGACCTCAAAGATACATCTAATGCATTTTGGTCAGTAACAATGAATGAAAACATGACTTCTGTTAGTTTATAAAAAAAAAAACTCCACAGGGCACATTTAAATTCAGCTTCAACAGTCAACACTACAACAATGAGAGAAAAGTTGTATTATTTTTTTTTTTAAATGTTTGTAGTGAGCCCTCTTTCCTCTGCCTTTCTCTCTTACCTTGAGCACCAGTATGAACAACAGCAAGGCAGACATTTCTGTGTACATCTGACTCTGTCTGGCCAGGGGGTAGAAGTCTGTGAAGGCGTCCCGTGGGTGCTTCATGTACGACGCCCACTGCTGTGTGGCCATGGTGCAGCGCCTCAGGTGCAGCCCGCAGACAGATGCTGCCAGAGCCAGTTTGCAGATGCCCAGGAGTCTCCAGGTTGACAGCAAGTACACATAGCCTTCTCTGAGGAAGCCCAAGATCCCCCGCACCAGGAAATACAACACCAGGGCGAGGAGGACAATCTGCAATACAGGAAACGTTAAACTGGAGACGTGTCACCAAAGTAACAAAGCCAAGAGCAGTGGAAAGGATTTGTGCAGCATGGTGGCAGGTCATTTTTGTTTATTGTCAGAAGGGGTTGCCAGGGGCTACCATTAGAAGGAGCTGCAAGTCCAGGCCTGTGATTGGCCACAGAGTGATGACAAGGAGGTCAAGGCTGGACTGGGCACGCTCAGAAACTGGAAACTCAAACAGGAAGGAGAAGACAGCCAGGAGGTTTGTGTTTATGTTGTAGAGAGAGAACTCCACAAACACAGCACGGGTCCTGTGAACACACACACACACACACACACACACACACA
>NC_045734.1:22142372-22170474 GCF_008692095.1 Etheostoma spectabile | reverse complement strand
CACACACACACACACACACACACACACAAAATAGAATTTATAGATAACATCAGGAGTCTAAATAGTTTATAGAGTCACTTCCTGTTTTGGTTACCTCTCTGTTTTGGAACCAACTTTAATATTTTATTTATCTAATTTGAGCTTGGTGTTTCCATCAAAGGAAATTTTATTTTACATGAGAGATAAAAGGCAATAACTCAGTTTTGATCAAAGGACACAGTTCAATGTGCCATAAGGGGCCTCCTCCACCCACTTATTAACTTTCAGTTACTGCCCTCTGAATATTTGCAGCCTAATACCAAATGTGGAAATAAGTTTCTATTTACGCCACCATTTATTATTCTCAGAACAATTGATGACAACCAGCCCACATTCTCAGCACATTCTTTACTAGATTGTTTTCTGTTTAATTTTAATGTTTGATGGTCACATGTGCAACGTTTTAATGTCTGCAGGCTATAAATTGCATGAATTGCACTTCAGGGACAATCAAACTCCAGTATGCATGGTTCTGTTTTATTCCAGTCATTGTGAAATTGTGTGCACAAGCCCTGTTTCTACTTCCTTACATATGGCCCCTGGACTTTGGAACAACCTGGTCAGTGAGATCAGTGAGCAAAAAAAGAAAAACTCACATAAAACTGATTTTATTGCCTTGGCCTTTGTATTTAATGCCTGGCAGTGCATTAGGATGTTATTATTCTCAGCTCTTGTTAGTGTATCTTTGACTTTAAATGTCTGTGTTTTTCCATCATTTCCAGTCTTTTCTTTCCGCATTAGCTACCTGTAGTCGAGCCAATGCAGCTGCTGCAGCTGCTGTAAGGAGGAAGAGGCTTCCTCCAGGCTTCTGTTCAGCTGCTGGACGACATCTTCATTGTTATACAAGCTCATCTGACCCAGATGCCACGCCCTAGAAAGACGAATGGGTGGGTACGAAGAGGAGAAAAAATGAACATATTAAAGAAGAACAGAGGTCAAATAGATACTGAATCTGACCCACAAGTTAACTTAATGCCTGCTTTGTTAAAGTCCGTCTTTCAGTCCTTTTCTTACCCGTTTGTATCATTAGCTCTGAAAGCAGTAGGAACCCAGCCTTTTCCCCAAATACTGTCTCCGGCCCTGGAACCACCTGCAACTGGTAGAAAAAGCAAGAAGGGTACATTCACATTCATGAAAGAGAATGAGTTCAGTAAATAGATGTTGTATGGTATGGTAATAATGATGTCTGCTGGAGTCCCTGTGATGCTAAAAATGTTGTGCCAAGAGAGAGCAGCAAGAGACAGCCGTCTCCAAAAGTTGCTTTCAAAGCTATCATATGTACAGACTCAATAAGCTAGTGAGGTTTTATGTCTCAGTTCATTTCAGTCTTTAGCTCCCACCAAGTTCACAACAAAAGAAAAGACCGTGACATTGTAATCCCACCTTGCTTGTCCCGGATTTGACGGAGCCTCAGCGTGCCAAGTAACACGCTCCCCGTGTCTCTCAAGAGGGTAGAGTGATCCAGTAGCCGTGGCAACAGAGAATCATTTAGCCACATCAGAACATCAGCTCGGCTAAAAGAAAAGAAATTGAGGATTCGCAAAATACATATATTGTTGTGCTTCTGTTACATCAGAGTTGTCAGAATTTGTGATCAATGTGTGTTTGTGCAAAGACAATTTGGATTTGTTTTATGTAAAACAACAGCTATGGTTAAAGTTCGCTTGTTTCCCCCTCTTGCTCTCTGTGGTATGAATACAATAATACACATCCAGTTGCAAGGACACCCAAGATTCTCAACAAAACAAATAAATAAAAGGTTAACATAGTAAAAAAATTCACATGTATGAAGTTTTTGTGTGTATGCGTGTGTACCTGCTGATGTTGTGGTACTCAGGTGTGTGTAGCGCCCGTTGCAGCTGAGTGCGAAGTCTCAGGCTGTGTGTGTCTTTTGCCGAGTCAGAGTAGTTGAGAAGCAAAACCACCAGCAGGAAAAACATATAAACCAGGAAATTCTGAAAATGACAACAACAATTCAGTTCAGTTCAGGTTTATTGTCATATGCACCTTAGTACATAGTACCACAGCAATGAAATGCAATATGCCTTTTTGCACTCCCTTAGCACCAGTCAGTAGTAACAGTTATATAATAATATCAAAAACAACAACACAAATAGCATTTAAAATTTTGAAAAATAACCAAGCACAGTAGACATAGTAACTTAGTGACTAATTACAGGCCACAGCCCTCCTTCCTACTGTGCCATCATTCAGTAACCTTATTACCTGCGGGTAAAAACTATCCCTACAATGTGATGTGCGCGTTGGGATACTCTGCAAACGTCTCCCTGATGGAAGGTGGGAGAAGAGGTTGTGTGCAGGATGACTAGAGTCCCGCTTAATACCTAGTGCCTTCTTAGTACTGCGTTTCCAGTAAATATGTTGCAGCGGTTCAAGTGGAACGCAGATGAGTTTAGATGCAGTTTTGGCCACCTTTGTCAGAAGATTAAGGTCATATGAAGTAGCCCTGCCAAACCACAATGTTACCTGTCAATATATTCTCAATTGTACACCGGTAAAAGTTCTGTAGAATATAAAAGGGACATATCATATTTCTTAAGACATCTTAAAAAATATAGCCTCTGATGTGCCTTCTTATTGGCACACGTGATATGAAGCAACAATGTGAGGGAGTCTGAAATATGGATACCTAAGAATTTAAACGTGTTGACAATTTCAACTGTAGAGTTGTTAATATAGACAGGTGTATGTGTGAGTAATTCTGTTAACAAACAAGAAATAGAGCTCAAAATATCTCCAACACAGTAAAGATACAAAGTCAATCTCCAGCATAATCTCTCTAACCGTGTACGCCTCTCTCTTTCTGACTCACCTTCAGCATGGTGTGCAGCATGTGGACCTTGCGGGCCTGGTGTCGAGCCTGAGACAGAGCGAAGCCCTGTGGCGGTCTCACCCTGGGGACACGTTGGACCACTCTCTCCACCCGGGGGAACTCAACTAGCACATCCTGATCCTCTGGACGAAGGCGAAGCACACACACTGCATAGTAAACTGCCTCACACAACACCTGCAAAGACACAGGGCGGGGGAGCAATGGTGCTGTTAGGTTTGAAAAGTCAAGAGATCATTGAATTTACTCAACCCAAAAGTGAAACTAGGAAATACTCAAATGGCAAAATGGGAATTCAGTCCAAAGAACATTTGGGTGTGTGCGGTATGTGCGTTCCAACAAGTAAAAACAGCCTGTTTTTCAGCTTGAAGTCGGTACAAGTGTTAAGGGTACAAAAGCGGGAGGATCAAGCATTCTTTAAATCTGAGTCAATAGATTTTGTTGGCCACATGGGGGCAGCACAACAAGCTGTAAACACAACACAATAATATCACCTCATAAAGTTGTTATGTGTGTTTCTGGCAAAGTCCAATATTTAGCTCTATTTTTGGTTTTACCAACTCCTGAGCGAAATATCTGGATCTCCAGCTGCTAAATGCTCCACAGCCTCCACTATCTTAACCAGCTGCTCGGTAACTTTTAACTGTTTGTTGGTTGGTAATACAAATGTAGAATAAAGTATTTCAGAACTTTGAGTTAAGAGTGGCAACCTGAGAACATAGTGCCCTTAGCCATGGCTACCCTTGGCGCGGAGGCGTAAAAAACATTTAGCATGATTTGAATTTAGAAATGTGTGAGGTACACTAGAATCTCTGAGATTAGCTGTGTGTGTCTACCTTAATTGGCTCCAACAGCAGGCAGGAACACAGGAAACTGGCAAAACAGGAGATGAGCCACATCATGGCCACACTTTGATTGAAGCCGTGACCCGCCCAAATCGAAACGCCACTGGCCAGAGTGATCCCTGCCCAGCTGCCCCACAGGGCGGCACGTCCACACCAGGGAGGAAACCGTCTGGGACGACAAACATCTGCCACAACTGTAGAGGGAAAAAAATGAACTTTGTACAACAAAGTACTGACAAAGAAAAGTGAAAGGAAAGACCATAGGATATGAAGGTCCCAGAGTTAACACAAAGCAGATACCTTACTTTGGAGAGTATACACATTTTTACATTTTTAAATAGGGTTACTAACAAATCAATCAAGAACATATGTTCCTGTAGGAACTGTGGACACAGTTTATATCCGGACAACACCGGACCTGTTTTGCTTATTAAACATTCAGGCAGCAAAATGAAAGCATGATGTACAGTATATACTCTGGTTTCCCATCAAATACAATTCATCTATACACACATCACAACTATAATAGCTGAGACTCTCAGCTGCCAGTACCGGGCTCATTACTGAATAAAAGTAAAACAGTCTTACTCATTATTTATCTTTTTTTTTTTTTAAAGTAATCATCAAACTTTGCTCTTTACCTAATGAGAGTTATGAGTCTTACACAAAAAAAGAAAATGTGATTTATGTGTCCTGTGTTAAGAGCAAAGCAAGCAGCGCAACAGCAGAACAGTTTGTAGATAATTAATTCACGAGGAAGTAACGTTTGGATGATCTTCAAATTCTAATTTGAAGATTTTTTACAATGACTTTGTTATTGCGAGAAAGGTTTCTTTGCCCCTGCATTCAATTTACAATTGGAAAATCCATTTTCTGCAGAGTGTTCTTGTCAACCAACTCTAATGAAAACACTACAGACAAAACAGAATTTATTTAACAGCTCAAAGGGAGATTTTGGATTTAAAGCTGTAGTGCGTAACTTTTTGATATTAATGAACATTCATTACATTCAGGCCATTGCCAAATGAGTTGCTACAAAGCTAATTAAGACTATCAGCGTCACACAGACCACTACCTATTCTGAAGAGTCCGTCATGTTTTTTTAATCCTCTGTGTCATCCTTGGCTACTAGCAACTGTGTGGAGGACGGTTGGGTTTTGTTTTGTATCACTTTCCCTACAATGTTACAACTTTCCTGTGCCAAGTGACCCTTATCATATGTTTTCACTAAATTACTCAGCAACAGAATTCTTTTCTGCCACTACCCCAGTTATTTCCAAATAATAAATATTACTTCATCTTATATTTAATGATTTCTTGACAAAATCACAATATGAGGTAAATCCTTGTGTCTGATTATCTATTGCAGGGGTCTTCAACAGGGGGTCCGCGACCCCTAGGGGGTCCGCGGAGGTACTGCATGGGGGTCGCGAAAGTTTTGGTTGATTAGACTTTTTTTTATATTCCCCCCACCCCCCTGCAATTTTTTCCACTAATTGAAATGTCTTTAAATACACATTAACATGAATTCAACACACTGTAGTAAACAGATAAATGGAGGCAGAAGATGTCTTTCAGTCATCAATGCACACATGGCACTATAGGACCAGTTTGATATAACACAATTTTATACAATATATATAATTAGGGGGTCCCCGCTCCATCTCGCCATCAGTTTGGGGGTCCTTGGCCTGGAAAACGTTGAAGACCCCTGATCTATTGCATCTTTATTTATAGAACAGCCAATAGGATTCCTCACTCTTTCTGAAATGTCCTGTGATTGGCCAAAGTCTACCTTCAAGGGTTATATTTTTTAAAGCCTGAAAACCAAGGAGGAGATTGTAAAGTCTAGTTTTCTGTCAGACCATTTGAATTAAAATATGCTCAAAGATTATCATGAAATCTTTGTCCAACAACGCCACAGCTTTAAGTGTAATTCTAACCTGTGTTTGAGGTGAAAGCAGTTTTTGGTGGTTCTCTTCTCATAGATTCTAGAGGAAGAGGCTCATTCAGCTTCTGGAGGAGAATCACTTCAGTCTTGTCTCCGAAAATGCTCGACCTAACGCACGCACACACACACGCGCACACACACGCGCACTCACACACGCGCACGCACACACCACACGAAACACACACACACACCACACACACACACACACACACACACACCACACACACACACACACACACACACACACACACACACACACACACACACACACACACACAGGTGATGGAAATAATTAATTATACTCAAGCAAATCCACAAATGTTCCAAGTAAAGCCAGTGAATCCATTGTATTTTATGAAGGTGAACTTACAGGTCAGCCATCTCACTTTCATCCGCCTGAGGAAAAAAGTTCTGTCCATCTGCCAGGATGTGTTTGATCAGGTCCTCGTCTGTGAATGAAAAGCAACAGCTTGGACTTCAGAACTCTCACTTAACACAGATTTGTGCAACTAGTTTAAAAGTCTTCCTGTTTTGGTTACCTGAGGAGGTGAAATATTTGTTGCGTTGGTCAGGGTCGTCGTCAGGGTTAAAGGTCATGTCGACACCCAGGTGCCTGCTGCCCTGACCCCTCTTCAGCCTGGGCAGCCCTGCCCCATGCCCTGCCCCATGCCCTGCCCCTCCCACCACAGACACATCACTCAACAGCTCTGGCCAATCCCTGTCCTCCATCTCTTCCTCTGCCGTACCCCAACTCTCCCCACTGAAATACAGAGCAAGAGAGATGTTAAGTAGTGGGGCATTTCCAAAAATAATATCCCTACTCTAAGGGTTCCATTTCTGTCTCTCTTAAACTTAACAATCCAATCGTTTGTAAGAGGACAATCATAAATGACAGTAGAATGAGACAAATATAGCTTTTGAATTTATAGTTGTTTTCTGACAAAAGAGATATTACATTGCTCATTTGACATTCAGAAAAGCCCAATATAAATTGGATCTCTTCTGTCATTAATTAGAGCACAGTACTTCTTTATGCTCTTTATTCTGCTATTCTCTCTTCTACTGACTTTGTCTGACAATTGGACTTTAGCCTTGGCATTTTTCTTCCAATAAATAAAGTCATGCGTTATTTAAATGTACTGTCATGGCAACGGAATATCTCACCTTTTGGTTGATGGAGTGGGAAAGTCCACGTTGGTTTCTTCTGAGTTGGTCTGAGAGACAGATGAACGATGAACAGAGGAATTGAGTGAAAATCAAAGAAACAGAGAGACATTAATGATCTCACAAGGGGAAAGCATAACATGTTTCTTTGCATGGCTGCACTTTCTTTCACAATCCCTAGGCTGGAAAAACCATCATTTTATATTGATTCTATAGTAAAAATACATAAAGGCATCTGAGCTATAATGATTCAATTTTACATCCCAGTCTTTGTCCTATGAGACTTTACCTCGCCATTAAAAAAAAGGAAAGAACTTCCAGCCATGGAGTCGTCCAGAAAGTCATCAATCTCCACCGACTCCTGATCCACTTGTGGTAGCACCTGCTCCACAGACACACACTAATGTTCACACACACACACACACACACACACACACACACACACACACACACACACACACACACACACACACACACACCAACACTACACCCACACACACACACACACACACAAAATATTCAACTTCATGTTTGGTCTATGGGGGTCCCAAAAGCATTGATTGTGTAATAGTTTTGGGTAGATTTGTGTTACCTTGCTGCGGCTCATTCTGAAGAGCGTGAAGACGAGCAGGTAGACAGGGTAGACAATCAGACAGGTCACCACGCCCGCTGCCACTGTCTCTCCATTTAATGAGGAAATCCTTGACACAGCCTGCGGGCTGCAACACAGGATTGCATTGAAATGTAGGAACAAATCACAAGTAGTTGGACTAAAAAAAAAGACATTCCTTTCGGTACCTGTATCTCTTGTCTACCACAATGCTGTACCACAGCGTGTTGGCCAATACAATGAGCTGCAGCAACACGGCGCAGCACGTGGCTCTCTGTAGGCGGGTGAACGGGCTGCGGGGGGGTTTCTCCCACAGAGACAGCCACAGGTGACTCTCACACAGAGCCCTCTGCAGCTCACACCGCAGACGGCGGGGCAGCTGCAGTACAGCCTCCTCTGGAGACAGGAAGAAACACGATGGAGTGGCAACATCAACAATCAGTGAATGCTTTTTACAGATGATTTGGTTGTAGATTTCTTACCTGAGGCCTCCACCTCAATCTCCACCCGTCCGTCAGTTCTCTCATTGTAGACTGACAGCCACTCATCAACCAGGAAGTAGTGGCTGCTTCCTGTCTGCAAGTCTTTGACCAAGATGTACTGCAGCATCCATGCTGGAGACAAACCTGAGAGAGGGTCAAGAAATGATTCTTACAAGAAATTTGTTTGAATATCAGCTGGTTAAAGTATGTGTGATTTCAGGTCTTTTTTGTGTGTGTTCATGTAAAACAGTACCCTTGTTGTCATGCCAAATTCGTATTTTCCAGATGCTGCCCAAGCTGGTATCTGTGGCAATATGAAAGATGTCGAGAGCGTTGCGCGTAAAAGCTCCTCTGCTGTCGAGATGGCGGTGTCCACTGCGGCTCTCACGTCCATACAAACTGATTCCCACATGAGCCGTGGTGCCTGGAGGGACAGAGAGAGGAACTCTTTATCATGCATATCAACTATTGGATGTTTTAATGCAGTTTTTGCAGTTCCATTAATTTAAGCACTGACCTGACAAAAAATCATTTTCTTATAGAAACTACACTTGATAAAGGAGGGTTACACAAAAATGTCAGAACACATGTAGGTCTTGAATGCTCTCTCTGTCTCCCTCTACCTCTCTCTAGTTTGCCATGTTTACAATATTTAATTTAATTAACTTGATTTTTAAAATGTGATTTTATATATAATTATTATTATTTATCCATTTATGCAGAATTATCCTAAAAAAAAAAGAATAGAGACAGAGCAAATTTAAGTCACGCCCACACCGGATGGGAAAACAATTAATTGCTCCATTGACTTTATATTGGATGAAGGTGCCTCCTGCTAGCAAACAAAAAAAAAGTGTCTAAACGCTGCTGTGTGGTGGGTGGGATGCACTAACACCAGGGTATGGAAACCAACCCAAAACCCCAAGTTTTTATAACAAACTTAAAAACTATGCTTTTAGGCAGACAAAAGTGGATACAGTATGCGACTTGTGTTATAGTGGAACGTGGACAAATCAGAAAGCTATGCAGTATTATGTTTATTATGTCAAGTGCCTTAGATTGCTAACAAAACTTTTAATCAGGGTTGCCTTTGCAATACAGTAGTAATCCATTGTAGTATTTATATTGTACTCATTAAGCTAATAAATCAGTCCACTTTTTATCATCCTGACAAATGTCTAAAAGAATCCCTGTCTCTAACTCACCTGCCCCTCGACTCCAGCCAGTCTTGACCTGGACCTCGTACTTGAAGAGTCCGTCTTGGCCGCAGAGTGGAACCACACCAGCCCGGCGTAGATCCAGCTGGTCCAATTTGTGTAAGATGGCTGCTGCCACCGCATAGCTTAGTAAACCCAACACACACACTAACAGCACAACCAGGCTTGGTGCACCAGATCGCTCCTGAGGGACAAGAAAAATAAAAAATGGTTTAAAGTGTGTGTTTATCTGGTGCATGTGCACAAAATAGGGTTTGTGTTTGTGATACTGACTGGCACTGTAAAGCTGATGGCATTGGCCGGGACAAAAAGGCCTGCTGCGAAGGCCGTGAGGTGCCTGGTGCGACAAACAGCTCTGCTGGTGTTGGTTTCTGCTAGGGGCACCATGCCATCTGTCCGCCACTGCTTCTCACTCTCACTGAAGTACTGACACAGAGAGGCAAACACCCCGACCTCCAGTCGAACACCTACAGGCTGAGAGCTGGGGCTGCAGGCCGTGCTCACGTTGATAAAGTAGTCCAGAGTGGTGTCGTAAGACCTGAGCAGCACAGGACAGAAGAATTTGGTTGTAATCGAATCACACAGAAACAAAATCCTAAATTAATTGCTTGGTAATCGGAAACCATAGGCCCTCAGTTGCCATAAAAAACAATAGTACTAAATAAGTAAACTCCATATTCCACGGCAGTGGATGAACTTACTCTGGCGACAGGAAGAAGGTGTATTTCCTGTGGTCGAGATCTTGCCCCCTGGTCATGCTGAGTGTGATGCGTTTTTTGTCAGTGCAGTTGAACTCATTGGGTCTTCCATGTGAATGAAGGTAAGCGGTGATGTATGGCTCCTCCCTATCCTCTTCTCTTTTGACCTTTTCTGTAGCATCTGGAGAAGGAAAGGTGAAGAATGAAACTGACATATTAAAGTAAATATTGTATAAAATAATAAATTAACAAGGCCTTCATCAAACCACTTTTAGGAACCATGTTGTATCACCAAATGACAAAACCAGGTAATTCTATAATTCACAAAGTGAGTTCAATGAGTTCTGTTTAACCTATTTTTAATCTCCCTATGTGGCCCATATAATAGCCATTTGTTGGCAAACCTATTCAAAACCCACGCAGCCTCTCATGGGTGCCAAAACAACACAAAATGGTTCTTTAATCATCCCCGAGAGAAAATTGCAACATCACAGCTCCTTGGACACATTACAATTAAAGTGAGAATAATATTAAATAAAAAGCAACAAGAGGTCCATCTCTTTTACCTAAAAGGACACTGGAATTCTGTGCAATTTCATTACAGTGCAATATTTAATATTTAATATTGAACCATTACAGTGCAATATTTATTTATGATTAATACTTAACCATTTAATTTCATTACAGTGCAATATTTAATATTCAATCACTTAATCTCATTACTGTGCAATATTTAATACTCAGGACATTTGATACACCGAACTATATTTTTGCAAAATGTGTATACAAACTCTTTATCTTTCTACTATTTTATATACAGTATGTATATAGTTGCTCTCAGGACTGTGCACCACATTCCCCCCTCTCTTTTGTTTTTCTGCACTACTTACATTTCATATTTTTATATTTTGTGTTGACACTGTAAAGGGGTTGGTTACATCTTGTTGCACAAGTGTATAATGACAATAAAGGCTTTCTATTCTATTTTATTCTATTTATGATGCAGTCCAACATAACAGCTTCAAAACACCTTACTCACTAAACAAAAACTGAACATGTAACATGTAAGCTCAACGGATGGGTGTGGTTCTTGAGTTGAATACATTACATAATGTAAGTAATTAGTGGAAGTGAGAGCTCACCCTCCAGAGAGGTGAAGTTGAGCTGCACAAACAGCCCCGCCTGTCGGTTGTTGTTTCCCGTGCTGACCCTGACAATGACCGAGTCACAGTGTCGGATGTTAACAGCTTCAGCTGTGGGGACCCCTCCGGCACCAAAACCCTCAGGACCTGCTTCTGCTCCGCTACTTCCATTGTTAACAGCAACAGTGATGGCCAGACTGTCGTTCAGTCCGGAGATGGGAATCTGGGTGCCATTTTCAGTGCGGAACTCCATGGATGCCACTTCGGTAGAGACGGTGTAGTTCGCAACGTAGTTGAAGGGGAAGGGGTTAGACTCCACCTGGTGAGGAAAAGAAGGAGGGAGAGAACATTAATGAGAGGAATTCGAGAAAGACAATTTATTTCTGTGAGTGTACCGATGAAAGACTTTGGCACCAGCAGCTTTCATGCTGAAGGTTTAACACTAGACTGTTTCCATCATGTTACCTGAAACAAAAGCTGCATAATGCTGTTTCCTGGAGCAGCTCTGTCAAGACTGTAGTTGAATGCTCTGGGGATGGAGAATCGCTCGCACTCTGGAAATATAAAAGAGGGATGAAGATTAGATTAAAAAGATATGAACTAGGCTGCATTTTTTTCATCACGTTTATAATGTACAACTTGTTATAGATACAAGGGATGGAAATTACCAACTACAGAAACATAACTTTCTTCAGCTCATGAGACACTATATACACATGCCCACCTGGACTGTTGTTGTCATGGTAGCAGAGCAGGCTCTGGGGGTCTGCCAGTTTTCCTGTGGCAGCAATCTCAGCTCCCCTTAGCACAAGAGGCTCCTCGTTGAGCACACGGCCGTGCATGAGGATCCGCATGAGGACAGAGGACAGGCTGTAAGCCTTGGCTGCCACTCGCAGCGGGTGCGGCTCCAGTGAGGGGGGAGAGGGGTCTAACTGGGTGCTTCCTTGCTCCTCTCCAGAGGAGGAAAAAGAGGAGGTGGAAGGGGCAGGCTGGAGGTAAGACTGGGATGTTGACTGACTGACCTGATGGATCAGATCACCTGGAAGGAGGGGGAGGATATGAGATTGGGTTAACAGCTAAGGAAGATACAGCGAGGTAAAAAATAAAAATAAAAATAAAAATAAAGGGTGGTGAAACTGTAGTTTGTTGTCTCTCAGGGTACCAACCATACATCTTCCAAATAAGGGGACAGAAACTTGAGTGGTGGTGTTAATTAATCAGCCAACCACTGATGGACTTTGCAATTTGATGACTGATCTGCACCATTCAGCCTTTTCTGTTGTGGTTTGGGGTTTTGTTTGGGTTCATTTTACCCTTTTCTTTGGCCTCTTGTGTTTTTGTCTTGTTTTCTCTCTGGTCTTATGTTGCTGGTCCTGTCTTGTGTTTCCCTGTGCTGTTGTTCTACTTCCTGTTTTATTTCTGATGGGTTGGTTTCCTGTCTTGTTTGTCTTGTCTAGCTTCACTTGTGTGTCTGATTGTCCAGCCCCGCCCTGATGTGATTCACCTGATGTTCACCTGTTCCCATTACCTCGTTACTCTTGTACTTAACCTCGTGTTTCCCTTGTCTTGTGCCAGATCGTTTTGTCCATGCGCATGAAGTCCTGTTCGTCTACCTGCCTGTTTACTCAGTCTTCGTGAGAGTTGTGTCGCATCTTCCCTGTGAGTTATCCTGTTGTTCCTTGTGCAGTTTCTTTGTCTTTGTTTTGGCTTCCCCGGACCAGTTTTTGGCTTTTTTCCATGTGGGACTTTTTCTTTGTTTTTGTTCCTGGATTTGCCGGCTACTGTTGCCCCCTGTGTTTGCCTTATTCTTCTGTTAATAAACTCCTGTTTACCCCCACTTGCCTGCCTGCCGTCCTCATCTCTGCATTTGGGTCCAATCCTCACTCACCCATAACATTTTCTCTGTGTTGAGGTCGGGAAGAAGGAACAAGATACACCAGGCCAGCACTGAGAGGCTCATGAGAAGCTGCACACAACACTACGTAAATAAAACCATCATGTTTGCATTTTATGGTAGCCATTGTTTCTTGGTCTGCTTTTATAGACCATGAATGCGTTTTGGTTATTACAAGCAACACCAGTGAGAAAGCATTACTTCCACTGTTGATAGCTCCCAACTAACGTTACAGTTTACTGTTATTTACTTACCCATGATGTTCAGGATGTTGTCAGCTATCTCAGTAGGAGTGACTGTGCCCTGCCTGGTGTCAGTTTGCAGTATCTTAAGCATGGACTCCAGTTTGTTCAGAGTGCTGTTCTGACACTCCTCACAGATGAACTCTCGACTCACCGCCTAGATGACACAAAAATCATTTGTTTTGCTTCTTTGACGATCTCCTTTGTTTTTCAAATAAAATACTTTTGTCTTTCAATTGCTTCCTACATCGCCTCCCTTTTATCCTGCTCACCGTGCACTGAGCCAAAGCAGCGGAAGTCTGCTGGATGTCGTTAACAGTGGTCAGGTCGAGAGCGGTCAGCGCTCTGGTGATGTTGCTGCGGATTCTGACTCTGTAACCACGCTCATTTGGCACCAACTCCCTGCTCTGCTCATACTGGAAGAAGGTAATCACAGGTATGTGTGCTTCATGTATTGTCAAGTGATGAATAATTTGATAGATAAAGGCATTACATTAATTGATGTGGGTGGCTAGGCCTCTCCTACCTCATTCAGGACTGTAATAAGAGCCAACGATAACTCTCGCACTCTCTGGGAGTCTCCCTGCTCCAACAGCTTTTTCAGTTTGCTGTCTGTCAGCTCAGACAGCCAATGGGGAAGGTTGTTGTACTCAGGGGGTGGATCTGGCAGCACAACTTTGATGGTCCTGGACACATGCACAAAATGGAAAGTCATAATTGGTGTTTTTACTTTGCTATATTTGTGCGGACTTGGATGTCTATCTTCAGTACTGATGGTTTCATAAATTGTGCTAGTCAAACTAGGGCTAACAAATTCACTTAAAATAATAGCATGGGGTTTAAAACATGTTTTTCTGGCATACATGTAAAATTAGATCAACATCCAACTTTGGAGAGATACAGTACACAATTTACTAGCTTTTACCGGAGCGGCTGCTAGAGCCCATAATAATAGCAACTGATCAAAGAGATGCTAAATTAACCGTTCAACACACTACAGTTTTAGCTGAAATTTCCTACTTTGAGACACCAAGTCACCACAGAGAAACTTTTTTAAGCTTTGTGGTGAAATTCATTTGCTTTTCTACTTTGACAGGAAGGCCAGTATCCAACAGAACAAAAACCTTGGAGATGACAGGGATTTATTGTACCGCTCAAAAAAACTTAAGTAATACACTTAAGTAATACACATGCTTCACTACCGTAGCTTGGGTTGTTTGTAGATAAAAAAAAAGTTGAAGGACTGAACTGGATTTATTTGTAATTGGTCTCAGTGCTGCTTTACCAAACCGCTAAGTAAAATGTAGTTACTTGTTGAGTGCAATGATGGCAGCTCCCTGGTGGTCCTCCACTGTGATTAATACGACTACAAGGTGGCCGGCTGAGCTGAAGCCTGGGGGCAGGAAGGCCGAGTGCTCCGGGCTGCTGCCTTTGTACACACAGAAGTCCTCACAGTAGTCATCTCTGCAGCGTTTCACCTGTAAGCTGTAGAGCAAAGGAGTCTCTGAGACCCCTAGATCACTGTAACCTGGAAGCAAGGAAGTGAGAAAGATGTCAAACTTCATGATCAGTAATGGAGGGAGAAATCTGCTAATAAGACGGTATAGAGAAAAAAAAAATAGTAAAAATAAAAACAAAGGGAAAGGATGAGAGTAAAGCAAGAATGTTGTGATTTAGGTATGTGAGAGTGGAGCCACACGTTCAGCTCCCTACCTGAGCAGTTGAAGTGCACTCGGTCCAATAGTGTACGTATCCTCCACACTTTACTGTCTCTGTCGCTGTACTCCACCCCTGTTTCCCCTCCCCCTCTCAGGTGACACTCCCCGCCATCCGGGGGCATGTTGTGGTGCAGAGTGATGGAGGCGACGCCGTCGCCATCCAGACTGCCGTCAGTCACGTGCAGGGTGAAGTTGTAGGAGTCTTTGTGGCGCAGGACACCCTGTCGCAGCACCAAATTCATGCCATGACTTCCTGTGGTGGTGGAGGATGAGTTTAGGACCAGAGTCTCGTTCTGAAGCGTCATGGCACTCCAGCGCTGGGAGGCAGAGTCATAGAGAGAGAGGGAGTTCACAAAAAGCAAGCTACATTTGGTGATATTAAAAAATATAAAAACATTTATTGTTTAAATGAGCAGGGATAAGCAAGCCAAAAAGCTTTCATTAACGGTCGGGACGACATCATGATTTTTTTTTAAAAATTGGTTTTGATGTTTGTCTTAGTGTGTTTGGTTCAATGAATTTTGGATGACAGAAGTGAGTGGCAGTACCAATTACATTCATGAATGATTCATCAGAAACCAGACTTAGTAACTGTCCTGGCTTAAGGCTTTTACAGTAGCAGGTTTTATTTCTGGGTAGCAGGTTAATTAGGGTGAGGGGCACATAATGAGACAAAAGACATCTTTAAAGGAATAGTTTAACACTTTCTTTGAAAAGTGCTATATACAGTTAATATAAGTTTACTTACTTTGATGGCCTTCATACAGGCTTTATACGGCATTAAAGTGGCTGTTTGACTTTTCCAATGACACGTGTACATGTGACAATACATGTATGTAGATATACAAAGAGTACCAATTTAAAATGACTCTTGTGCAGTATGTAAACTGAAGTACAGTTGAACTATAAAAAACTGGACTAGGAGTACAATTGAGCAGTTAGCCTGTGTGTGCAATTTGAGGCCCAGTGACTCAACAAATGTTTTGTCTTTCAAAATGTTTCCCTGTGTTAGTAAGTACCAAACATATTGGCTCTGTCTCCAGTTGTACAATGATCTCATTCTCTCACCCACACACAACACACATGCTAGGAAACGTCTGAATAAAAAAGAGGTGGAGCAGGAGGAGATGAAGAAGGGAAAAGTTCTGGACATGCTGATTTCACTGTTGCTTCTGCGGTGCAGTGACCTCATTTTGCTGTGACACAGAGTTAAATTTGAAATGAGTGCTTGTGCCTTTGTGTGTTTACCCCACGGTGAAATCCCTGGCAGTTGGTGCAGGTTCCTCTGAGGTAGACATATGAGTTATGGCTGACCTCGTAGATGGACTGGGCCTTACAGGACACACACTCCAAAGACACCATTGGAATGTGGCCACTCTGGACAAGTACCTGTGACACACACACGATTCAAGAGACTGGTTATTGAAATTACAGTGAATAGATATTTTGTGATCTTTCAGATAAATCTTGTGACCCATTGTAGGGTTCCTAATCCCCAGGTTGGGAACCACTGACTTGAAGGATGCATGTATTCATGTGTGTAGGAGAATGTGTGCACTTACAGTCTGTATGGTGGACTCTGGCGCCATGCCATCTTTGCTGATGGTCAGTCTGAAAGTGTATTCGACTCCTGCCTCCAGCTCAGAGCCGGAGATTCCCAGCACCGGATCGCTGGTGCCCAGGCCGAAGTTCAGACTGGAGCAGTGCTCTGCACCCTGCAAGAAGAAAATGGGAGGGAGAAATTGGGCCAAGTCATATTGCATTCCTCTCTTACTTTACTTTACTTTACTTTATTGGATTGGGTTACCTAAGAAATCTATAAAAACCGTACGGTTATTCCAGAGGATCTAACACTATAGAAGAGATCTACACAGCCCACTACTCATAAGTTGACTCATAGAATTGATTTTTAAGTCTTGTTTATAAAGTTTATTTTTATAAAGCCCTACATAGCCTTAAACCTTCATATGTGATTACTTTCATTTGATGTTCCAATGAGAACAGCTCCCGCAGCGTGAGACATTTGCTAAGGCAACTTTGTGTTTTTGTTGTAAGATCTTGATATCAGAACAGCTTAATCATGTAAAGACCTATGTTTTAATCTTTTATTTGGGATAATCCTACTACCTCAGTTTGGAGTTTTTAAGTGAGTAAATATAATATATTCAATACACAATCACTCTGCTTCATCACCATAATCAAATTGTTTCTAATTTCCATTCTTAAAATCTTGTTTGTAAAGATTTTATGGAAATGACGGTGATCAACTAAAAACTCTCACATGTTGTGATGGTTTGTTTACTTTAGAGAAAAGCAAAAAATGCAACATTGTGTAAACGTGAATTTTTTTTCTCTTTATAAACTCTATCTTCTCTTACAGTCCTTGTACCCAAGGTCAGGACAGTGTAAAACATTTGATCAACTGAGTTTCTGTCGAATCCTTTTCTCCATCTTTTGTGTCAAGTGCCAAACGGTTTCACACTTTGTGGTCGGACTGATTTTTCTTTATCAGTAGTGGTACACAACTGTGAGTCTGTGTAGTATGTGTGCATGTTCTTTATGTCTGTACTGTAATTCTCAAGGTGGGGAGCAAAGCACAAGCTGTGCAATGCTGAAGTTATACAAAAAAATTACACTTTAAATGCCTGTCTGCTTGGATTTACAAACAAACAGACAGCCCCATGCACACACTCCTGCAGGACACACCCATCCTATTGGGTCTTTTATTGTGGTCTTCTGCTGCACAGGCACAATCTGTTGTCACCCAGCCAAGCATGCGGTTGGTGTGAAAAACACTCAATAAATTACACAAGCATGCACGCACATACAAACATACATTTAGATATCAACATGTGGCTTAAATATATATATAAAAATGGCTTGTGGCTCATACTTTCAATCAGTACTTCACTGTCGCTGGAAGAATAGTTAAGAAAAGTAAAAATATTGAAAAGAGAATCAACAATAACATGATCTGCCTCAATATAAACACTGACAATAAACCTCTTAAAAATAACAAAACAATCCACATTCATGGTGAAGGCTTGAATGCATATTTGTGTACATTATAGTGTCATGTAAATGGGAACATGGAACATTTGAAAGTCGTTTCTCTCTGTGAGCAACAGAAATGGCCATTTTTGACCAGAAAACACTCATCCAAATCGTCTTGAGTTCTAATGTGTGAAGGGGACTTTTGTTTAAGATCTGCCCTTACCTTCGAAGTGCTTTGACACTCCCAGTGGTAGTGGAGTAGTGACTGGCTGTCTGGGTCCATGTTGGGATCGTAGGACTGCACAGCACTGAGCTTCAGGTCCTGTGTCCTCGACCACACCCTGTAGGTGCCCCCTTCTATGATGGGCATCAGTCTGACAAGAAAAAAAGGGGTTCAAATGACCATAAAAAAGACAAACTAGTGCAGATTTCAAATTTAACAGGAGTTACCTAAGAAGGTTATCAAGTTCTTGGTTAACAGATCAACATAGATTTTTACACTTCTGTGGAGATTCCCCTAAACGTCTTTGCGAACCAACGCAGAGAAGTGTGCACACCTCCTGATTGGTTGGAAAATGTTCTCTATTTTGTCTTGCCTATCTTGTCATTGTCCAGTCCATTTACAAACTATAAATCCAAATTCCTTTTTTGGTTTGTTTTAATGTATGTAGGAATTGGATGTACTCTACAGGGAGAGAGAGTCAATATTGAGTTTCTTCACTGACCTGGTAGCCATGACACTGAGCTGCAGACAGGCGGCCTTCCTTAGCGGCACGCCTTCATATGACATGGAAAACACCAAGGTGTAGTTCCCTGCTGCCAGAGCCATCTTTGGCAGCGACAGCTGCAGTCGCCGCACATCCACCTCTTTTGGCAGCCGAATTACCGGGACAAGCAAAGATTGTGAGGCCTGAGTCACCACCCCAGAGGGAATACTGTGGTCTCTGTCGTTATCACAGGAGGGTGTTGACAGTATCTGCCATAGGTACTGAGCTCCGTAGCGTAGGCAGCCTTTCAGGTCCACACTGGCTTCCACCAAAGTGGGCTGGTAGCGCCAGATGGCCAGACGGGGGGCTTGAACCACCTGCACTTCTGGCTCCTCACACTCCAATACACTGATGTTTACCTCCACCTGGGCCAACACCCAGCTCACCAGGTTACTGCAGTTCACCTGGCAGGGATAAAAACATGGTGAAAAGATGTCAAGCTTTCACATACAGCCTCATATTTACAGATCAACAAATAAATAATGGATCTATAGAGTACATAGAGCACATGGAATAATGTACTTCTAAGAAACATACTTGGACCAGGTAGAGTCCCGGGTGTCTGTACTCATAACCCACTGTTGTGGTGTTCGTGTGAACTGAAGAAGAGCCGTCGCCAAAGTCCCACAAGCACTCCACAGGATTAGATCTGGGTATGACATTGGCCATCAGGGTCACCGTCTTATTAATGAAAGTGTCCAGAGGCGAAGCATACAGGACAGCCGCTGTCAGCAGGTTCTGCACCAGGATGTGCTTTGTGACGTTCTGAGCATCGAGTGCGTTGATGGCCTTCAGGTAGATGGTCAATAAACCTGGTTCTTCTGGCTTGTAAAACACCTGGGGTTGTGCAATTCATAGAGACACATCACTATTTAATAGCTGTTTGCTATATTGTGATATTTATTTATTATTATTCATAATTAAGTGATCTGACCTCTTTGCCCATACGCGACGTCTGATGGAGGTGGTGCAGATCAAAAGTCCACAGGAAATGAACAGGTTTGCCCGTCAGGATGTTTGCTGCAAACAATCTCTTAACACCTACAGGGATTGCAGCACTGCTTCCCAGGATGGAAAGTCCACGTACGTGCTCCATCACCTCCACCTGGAGGTGCCGCCTCTTGTAACTCACCTGGATTATCATATTGCGACAAAATGTGTGCACCGCATTAGTTTGATTAAATCATGCTGGCTTCGACATCAGACTTAATGCCCAAAAGAGAAATAAGAATTAAATTCAAAAATTCTAATTTTTTTAAAACTAATTTCTGCTTAAAACACTCTAAATACTGACTTTAAGTGACAATTTGCTTAAAGGAAGCAGTGAGGTCAAGCATTTGACAGATGACTTGGTTGACTAAAGGACGACAACAAACATATCAACAAGGTGCTCAATTAGATGCTTCTTTAACACGCATGTTTACACATGCTTGATTCGTATCAAGGCCTTTATTAAAAGAGCAGTATGCAGAGAATTTAGGACACTTACAATGATGCCATAGGGTTAAGAATAGTGTCATTGGATTGTCATGTGCCTGGCAGTTATAACAAACCTTATGTGTCAACTTATGTGCAGACTGGCAAAGTAGAAAATAAAGACATACATAGAAAGTATTATTTATAAAATCAAGCTGTCATGCGACAACATATTTGTACCTTTTGAGAAAATTAATTATGCAAAAGAAGGATTTCATTTTATGCGATAGTATTGTTTGTGATGGCTGTTTTTTTTTTACCATGACATTACATCTCGTATATATTCTCTTAATGTGTGCTTTCCATGTCTTTTGACTTTACCTGGTTTTTAGCAGTGAGGTTCACCATGTACGTATCCACCCTGCTGAATGTGTGGACATAGGTTTGGTCGGGTTGAGAGCAAACATCTCCACTGATGCTGAGGTTGAGGCAAACGTCTGAGCCTGCTGCCATAGATATGATGAACTCCACCTTCTCACCGACTGCTGCAATTTTTTTACTTGCCCTCAGCTCCAACCCCTGAATCTTGTCCTGAACAAAGAAGCCTCTAGAAACCACTTGCCCGCTGACATCATTGGTCGCATTTAGAGTAACAATGGCTGTTTTTGCCTCCTGGAAAATCACAGAAGTTTTCTTTCCCGTTTCTGTTCTTCCATTCAACAGCCATGTCCACGTCACATCCGTCCCTGTCAGTGCTTTTCCCTCAAGCGAGACGGTGACACCTGTTGCTACGTAACTCTGCATACTCTGCTCTGTCACATTAGTAGCATTGAATGTTAGCCCAGAAATGACTTCCTGGACACTGACAATCTGTGATTTAACCTCTGAGCTAACTTTATTGAATACCTCCACAGTAACTAGCTTTAGGCCAGGGGTGATGAAGGTGTGGGTCTTCCAGGGCTTGGTCCACTGCAAAGGGTCCCCATTCACAGACCAGCGGTACTGCAGGTCCGAGCCTTCAACACTCAGTACCGTCAAGTTAGTTGACGCGTTGACTGCTACTGGGTTGTCACTGATCTGCAGGTCCACCCCTCCGGCTGGTTCCAGAAAGTGGATGGTTCTGTTGACGGACAGCTGGCCCAGGAGGTTGGCTGCCCGGAGAAAGATGTCACAACGGCCTGGTGTGGAGAAATTCACCTCCACCGTCTTCCCGCTTATGTTGAAGCTTGAGCTAAGGGGGTCTAGCTCTCTAATAAGGTTCCAAGTGAACGTCATGTTGGTTCCTTCCTTTAAACCTGCTTGAAGGTGGAGAACACGGTTTGTAGCAAAGCAGCAACTGTCTAATCCTGTGCCTCCACTTCCTCCGATCTCCTCCTCTGCTAAAATCTGTAGCCCCTCCAGCTCACGTTGGACATACAGGAAGATGCTGGCTTGTGCTGTTCCTACGTCACTCTCTGCTGTTACAATGATGTTGAAAGTGCCAACGGAGCGGAAAGTGTAGAACATGGTGTTGGTCCTTGGAATTGGGGTGCAGCGGTCACATAAGATCCAAGAGAAGCGCACGCCATCTCCCTCCTCCATTTTGGCCTCAAAGTGGACTGAGGCATTAAGAGGGACATTTATCAAACTAGCATTGACATTTAACCCGCGGACCGGTGTAAGCACAGCAACAAGTAATGTAGTGTGATTCCTGCTAACTGTGTTGGCTGCTGTCAGCGTAATATTGTAGTTTCCAGAGATGTTGTAGGTGTGGCGGATATTCTGGCCTGTAAGCACATATCCATCTCCAAAGTTCCAGACGTAAGTTACATTAGAAGCCATGGAAGACGTTGTGAAAGTGTATGGTGCTCTAAGGGTCAGGTTATTGTACTTAGTGCCATTATGTTGAATAACAATTGGACCTACGGGCATCAAAACCTCAATCACCACACTGAATTTACTAGTGGAGATGTTATTGAAGACAATGACTGTCACATTGTAATGACCTGGGTTTTTATATGTTGTCACGATATTCCCAGAACCATTGATGAGCCCTGATGAGTATTCCTCTCTACCAAAGTCCCACTGATAGCTGTAGTTAAATTCTGGCTCCGCTCTTGCCTGGAAACGGATCTCTTCCCCAGCAGCGTAGTGGTATTTCTCAAGGGTGAGGCTGATGTTGGTTATTGCTGGCTGCACACACACCCATTTGAAGAAGTTGGCCTTGTTAACCCCACTGGAGAGAAGCAGAGAGAGATGGTAGTTCCCACTTGTCAAGTAGGTGTGCGAGACTCTGGGGTTTCCGTGGTGTGTCTCGTTGGGGCTTCCGTCCCCAAAGCTCCATTTATAAAGATGAGCCGACGCGTTACCGGACACCCCAGCCTGAAAGTTGACTTTGGTCCGCTCTTGGACACACCCAGACGGCTCCATCTTCACAACTTGGAAGACAAACACCTGCACTGGGAGGATTGTCCAGCCAGAGCTCACAGCGTTCGAGGCTGTCACATTCACTGTGTAGTTGCCATCTTTGATATACTTGTGTGACACGTGTGGTGTGGATGCTGGGTAGATGGTCCCATCTCCCATGGAGAATGTCCATGTGATGTTATTACCTGACGCAAGCCGTGCCCATACTGTAGTAGGACTATGAAGCTCTGTAGGTGAGGAGCTTTCAGCTGTTAAATTTTCAATTTCCTCATATACAAACATCTGGGAACAAGCCTTCATAGAACTGATGGTGTTGTTTACCGATACACAGACATTAAAGACGCCACTCTGTACAAAGGTGTGGGCCACGCGACGACCTTGCAGCGGGGTAGAATTGTCTCCAAAGTGCCAGTCATAGTGAATGCCATAGGGCGAGGGCAGAGGGTGAGCCTCAAAATAAGCTGATTTGCCAGTGAGGAGGAGTTGCGGCTCTGTTTGTATATCGACACGAGTGAGGATGCTGTAGACACTCATGTTGATGCTCTGACTGATGTTCTCATAACGATTGGACGCTGACACCAGTGCTGTGTATATTCCTGTACAGAAGAAAAAGAAAAAGAAGACAGGGCGTGGAAGAAAAAAGAGGTAATGAATAGATTTATATCATTATCTACCATCTTAGATTATTTTAATCTTCGTAAATTAAAACAAAGTCAAACTAAATTGGCTGCTGTTCCATTAATCATGCTGCTGATAGGGAGATGGGCGAGGCCATACCTGGCTGAGAGTAAATATAGGTGACGTTGTTGCTTAGAAGGACCTGATTGGGGGAGTCCGGGCAGAGGATGGAGGGGGCGTAAGGAGGTTTGTATTCAAATTCCTTATATCCGCCGTCACCAAATGACCAACTGCAACATAACAGGGAAATGAAAAACCATTAAATGAAGACCTGAAGAGAAATACATGAAACTTGATGATGATGAATAAATGCACTGATAACCATTTCCATCCACACACACACACACACACACACACACACACACACACACACACACACACACACACACACACACACACACACACACACACACACACACACACACACACACACACACACACACACACACACACACACACACACACACACACACACACACACTAGTGGGAATCTTCTCTGACGAGGCAATAGAGGATTTTTGGACGAGGAGAAGTGGAAACTCAAAACTCAGGAAGCCTCTCTGGACCACAAATGGTGAGAGTGGAAAGAAACTAAGTGAAAACGTGCACCATAGTTGTGAGGGTGGGAATGTGAAAGAGGAAGGGGAAAAAAAAGAGTGAGAGAGAAAGAGTGGAAGAAAAAAGGGGGGGTGAGTACAGGGGAAACAGCCGAGCACAAGGGAAAATTCTTGTCAGCAATCTGCTCTAACCACACAGTTGTAAATCCAAGGCTCTGCATGGTATGACTGCTGCAGTTATGGCGCAGAGAAAGGAGAAAAAAGAAAGCAGAGAGGAAGATAGAGGAGAAGAAAGGAGCAGACAAAGACAAATAGACAGACTGTGTTTACACTCAGCTGTAAAAAGAAGAGATAGCGAGAAAAAGAGGCAGTTTTTTTAAATAATATTTTTGGTTTTAAAACACACCACAGAAGATATCTATCTACTGTATCTGTCTATTGATCTATGATTCTGTCCGTCTGTTCATACCGGAAGGTGGCTGCCACAGATAAGTCGAGGAGCACAGAGGTGGTGAGAGTCTGAGTAGAGCCCTGAGGGACCACATCTGGCACACCCTTTACTGTTAGGTTGGCCATGGGCTGCAGCCGGTCCACGGTCACATTGAAATGCTCTATGAGGGTGCTGACATGGTTCATGGCTGTCACCTGGAAAAGATGCAACATGACCCAGTTAGACAGCCAGTAGACTGGTTTTGCCAGACCTTCCTATACAGTGCTGCGGAGGAGGGTCTGGCTAGTCCAAGTAGCATTCCTGGATGGGAGAAAAAACATGCTCTGGTTTATTAGCATTTCTTCACACATCACAATCATCTTGAACATGTGTGCGTTCAAAGTTTGTTATAGTTGTGCAACAGAAATCTCAGATTGGAAACAGAGTCTAGAGTCTAGCTGCCTGGATTTACCCTTCAGAGATCTGAGGAGCAGTTAACCATAGTCCTTATAAATCGACCAGAGTTTAAAATTCCAACACAAAGAAAGCAAAAGGTAACGGACATCCGGCTGTAAAGAGTGACCCTGGTGGAATTTCCGGCGGCAACGGACCAATCCCGGAAGTGGAACATCGTGGATATAGTCTACACAGCCGGATAGAAGTTGAAGTCTTGTGTCACATTTACAGTATGTTAGCTGAACACACTATTGATAGTGGAAATATTTGTTAGTTGCAGACATAGTCTCTAGCAACAAAAAATCAAGTTCTAATTAAGTCCCCATAAAGTAATGTGAACAGAAACTCACTGTGAGCTTGTAGATGGCAGCGTGCTGGTAAATGACATTGAGGACAGTGTTGTAATAAGTGAAGTACGGCTTGTCATCCACTGTCCATTTAAATGTGGGATTGGAGCCTTCAAGCACTGATGCTGTGTAGCTCTGAAACACACATACATATAAATGTATGTCATAAACATATTTTCATCATGATAAAAAGATGCAGTGTGCATACATCAATATGAATATCAAATATGAAATTAATACATCTGACAGTGATGTAAAAACATAAGCACACACTGACCACGACTGACTCCATTAGCACCCTGTGTGCAGGGTGTGGCTGCACCATCAGTCCTCTGAGCGGCTCTTCCAGGTGGACAAGAACAGACAGGCTGGCCTCCGTCACATTATTATGGGCCTCAAGCTCTATTTGCACTGGACTCCTCTGCTCCTCCGTCCCCAGGCTTAGATCCAGCAGTGCATACAGGTTGGGCTCTGTGACCTCGACCCGTGAGCTCTGCCCGGGCTGACAGAGCGCGGGGCTGGAAGAAAACTCCTTAGGACAGTCGGACTGGAAGGTCACGCTGCGATCACTGCCACGGCGAGAGGCTTTTGTCAAGTAGCGAGACTGGACGCGGAGCAGTATCTGGGTGTTGCTGGGCTTCAGGTAGAGGGTGCCATTTTTAGGAGTGGGGTGGAGGATTGTCAAGCCAAGAGGAGGCACCACACGCAAGTCGCATGATGCAAAGGCTGGGTATGATGGCTCGGCTGAAGTCACCTGGAATTTATCAAATTCAATTTTGTCCCAATTATATTTTTATTACAACCAATTTGGGGCAGAAATGGGGTAAAGACAAAAAAATCTTTATACAGCCAACTCTTAATGGTTGTTGATTTATAAGCCTGTGTTAACATTGAAAAAACACGCAACGTTAAAAGTACATATTTAAAGAAAGAAAGAGACATAATAATGTAAAAATATAAATATATCAGATTGCATGCTAGGATTTGACATACAGCTTTTATGCCTTACCAGCAGGCTGTAGAGTCCGGGCTGGGGTAGACCGGCAGACAGCTGTGCTCCCTGCAGTTGAGTCTCACTGTGTCCCACATACAGCACCCTGACAGGGCAAACTACTTCGTCCAGCCAGCCTCCCTCACCATCCTCCACCAGCGCCTTCACGTCAAGCTCCGGGTCAGGCAGAGGGGCGGCGTCCAGGTCAACCGAGGTGTCTGTTGACTGTCCGGTGTTGTTGATCCAGAACCACTCTGATTGGTTGAGGGCTAAGACAGGTTGTCGCCACAGTGAATGTGGGGAAGATTGGCAGCGAAGAAGTGATGCGGGGCCAGCATCGTGCTGCAAGGCAATGACATCACCACGGGAAACCAGGAGGTCCTCCAGTTGATCTTTTACCTGTACAGTAAAACAATTGCAATGCTGTAACTGCTTAACCAATCTGGCTCACATACAGTACACACACTCACATTAAAGCTCATCCAATATTTGTTCTGACATTACTGCATTTAAAACGGAAAACACCAAATACTCATATTACAAATAATAAATACTTGGAGGCAAAAAGGCTGTGAATTCCCTCATTGTGTGTGTGTGTGTGTGTGTGTGTGTGTATTTTTAAAGTAAATCCTCTCACCAGTATGTGTGCAGCTGGTCCTGCTGGCAGAGTGAAGACCACCTCATTCTGTAGGGTGTATCTGGGTCTTAGGGCCCCAGGGGGCAGGTGGTGAGCCTGGGTGCAGTTAGGACAGGAAGATGGCTGGCAGGCACTGGAGAGAGGCAGGCACCTGTGCTGGAAGGGACACCACTGCTCTAGTCGTGGGCAAGAGGGTGGATCACTGCTCCTGGTGTCATTGGGGACACAAACAGCCACCGGGGCACACGCTGGACCTCCACAACCTGAGACACAAGATGTATCTTTATGATGAAGTTGAGACTTAAAAAAAGAAATTCTTCTTACTATCTTTAACTGCATTATATAACATAAGCTGATCATATGTTTTTCTGAGTACATAATTAGCAAGCTTGGCCAATATCCATCTCCATGTAGGGCAAAACTTGCTTTTGGTGTTATTAATTAACAGTTGAATTATCTCATTATCTTCGCTTTCTCCTCCTCTGCGGCTCTAATCATGAATTCCAATTGAAAGTTTCACAAAAAAACGTTCTCTCATTTTTTAACAAGCTGCTCGCCTCTCTGCGGACTTCTGTTTCTCACATTTTTTTATGTGCATTTGCTCACTGCTCCTCTGTCTATTGCACATCTCTACTGCTACGTCTCGGTGGAGAGGTCCAAAAAAGAGAACACAGAAAGCATCTCAATGTTTTGTGCCTTGTGCCACACAGTGTTACAGCTATGTGTCATTTGTCTAGACGTGGACAGGAAGCGTTCCGGAGGGAGGTAACCTTGATTGGTCTGTTTCCTTCCTATCCTGTTTTGCAATACTTCTGTCTCCATTCAATTCATGTTGACCTACCTAACAAACAATTAGTGTGTGTGTGAGAGAGGGAGTGTGCAAGTGGATATGCTTGTGTAACTGAAGAGGGGTAGGCTCAGGTGGCTTATATTCCTGCTGATATTGACCAGTAATGTGCGGATGGTTTGACATGGCAAGTCTGTGCACATGAGTGTGTTTCTGTGTTTGACTCACTGGGTAGCAGCAAGTGCAGGCCGGGATAATGGCAGTGAGGTCTGTAGGTCTGGAATCGGACGTGGATTTGTAAAATGAGCTCCTGAGTGACAAACTCTAAGGAGGACAGACGACCTGCATGAACAAAGCTCAGAGCTGGGAACAACAGCATCTGAGTGAAAAAAATACGAGAAGAAATGAAAAAAAAACAGACAGAACATTTGATGGAAAGAAGGTTTGAGGATAGCATGTATGATGATTGAATAAACAAGCTGAGATTCCTCCTCACCTCTATGCCACTGCTGGGAGGCTGTGGAGTAGAGAGCGGAGCGGGAGCGGTGCGGTGCAAAGTATAATGGGAGGGAAACACAGCCAGGCCCACTGTGTAAATCCCTGCATCTGGAACACGAACTGTGGAGGTAAAAAAAGAATGAAGCTAAGGTGACAAAAGAGGAGGGAAGATTGAGGGGTTAAGAAAGAGTAAAAAATGTAATTGAGGCAATTTATAAGAACGGATGGATCCACACTGTAACACATTGCTTTGAGAGAGGGAGAGAGAGAGAGAGAGAGAGAGAG
>NC_045734.1:22134559-22142362 GCF_008692095.1 Etheostoma spectabile | reverse complement strand
AGAGAGAGAGAGAGAACAGACCAAACAGAACTACTGTTAAAGATTTTAAAGGGAACATAATGTATCTGCTTGCATAAACACAGATCAAAGGCATACTGGACCAAAGAAACGCATGCATGCATGCACGCACGCACGCACGCACACTTCACCCTCACACACACTTAACTTCCCAAGTGACATATTGTTTAGAAGGCAGTTTTACACAATCCAGTTGAACTTCTCAAGCCACATCTGTATTAAGTGACATGTTTCATTAAGAGACTGATACATGCTGTACCCCTTGAAAAATAACAAATTATTAACTATCTCTATAATACTAACTTTCTATTCACTGACAATGCAATGGGTGTAATATAAATGTAACACTGCTGGTTTTCATTTTTTGCTTGTGTATGTGTTCACATTATGTTAAATGTCATGTTACGTTTGTCTATATTGAGCAACACTTAAAGTATTTGGAGGCAACGTGGACTTACCCACACTTAACATTTGGATGCAGTAAACACTTCAAAATGGCAGTAATTTGGCTTCAGCAATCAGATGTGTTCCATTTTTAGTCCACAACCAATATAGATATCCAGCTGCCACATACAGAAGACTTTAGGATGCCTGTATATTTTCTACAGCTTTCAGAGGTTTAAGGCCTGTGGACATTTTAATCAGTATAATGTTTTATTCTTTTACAAATGGTGTATATATACATTACAAATATGTATGTTGGTCACAAAACTATTACATTTATCATGTAAAATTGTTTCCATTCGTTCCTGTCCACCTAGTCTGAAAACACTATTCCTTAGCAGAAACAAAGACACAGCAATACTGTATAAAGTATGGAGATGCTTTTCTGTAATATTCAGATGTAACCATACTGCTTACATAAATGAAGAGCTTATTACATTAAGGAGCAATTTGTATCAATGCCAAGTGTCCTCCAAATATAAATGGTGCTTCAGGGAGCTAGTCTTGTGCTTGTGTGAAGGAGGCTGTTTGCCTTTTCTTTTTCTATGCTTCTTTGAGCCAACAAACTTAATTTACATAAAATTGACAGCGTAGTAGGTTGAAATTCCTTCCTCTTTGCCGAAACCACTAAGGTGCAGAGGGATTTGGGGAAATTGCATTTGCATTGAAATCTGAGGCTCTGTTTTTATTATTATGGGTTTCTAGACATTTGAATCCCCTATATTGCTGTGTGTCAGTGTAAACGCATTGAGCCTACCTTGGGGGCTGTACTGGCAGACATAGGCCCGCTTGGCGTTGCATGGGTGTGGTGAAGTGGTCTGAGCGCGCTGATCGAGGGACACACAAACGTTTCCACGGGAGATCGAGGAACGAGGTGGCAGGCCCTCCTCTCCCTCCTGTGGCTCCGAGCCGTTCACCCACTGCAGCTTGCCTGGAACGTCGACATCACTCAAGCCCAGCCACACACCTCGCTCCCTGGGACAGGAGTTGACAGGTTACACACAGATTACCAAAGCACCTCTTTGACATCTGGCAACGAGGTTGTTAACAGCTGGATAATTGGCTTCCTTACTTGAAAGGTACATAAAAAGACACAAATACAGTACATACATTACCAAACTTAGAAAAGAAAAACTCCACATAAAAAAAGGAATCAAAGGTGCAGTTCAAGACTGAATGATAAAAATATACACACCACACAAACCTCCATGCAAAACATCCAGACTTGAATTAATGTGGATCTCAACAAGTGACATTGAAGTCTGTGAATTATGTATCAACTTGTCTTCAGCAATCAATGATTGCAGGGCAGAGAAAGCATGAAAATGGGCTCTTATTGAACCCCACTGGGATGTCAGAGACAGGATGTCAGATACTGTATTTTTACATCCCTGAGATTACCACAGATAAATAGGCCTGATAAAAGTGATTTCCTTCCCTGTCTTGTTTACTTTCTTTCTCTTTTTTTGGTCAGACTTTTCTGTATTGGCTGACTACTCACATCTGTAAAAACGACATTTAAAGGGGTGGACAGGGGTTAAAAAATACAAGCAGAGAAAGAAAAGGAAAAAAAGGTCTTTGTGGTAAAAGCAAGACCTTAGAGAAAAAAAAAGGGGGGGGGGGTTCTTATATAAGCAAGGGGGTGAAGCGATGGGATAAGCCTCATTGCAGCAGGTTTTTTCTTCTCTCATACCACTTTGGTCTTCCCACCTCACACAACACACCCACAACACACACACACACACACACACACACACACACACACACACACACACACACACACAATGGACTGTGGACTTCTCATCCCAGGGTGTTAAAGTTAAAATGCAGCTGTGCTTTTACAGATGTGTTTTTTGCAACCCTCTCCGACCTAAACACAAAAACTGGGGGGCCAACACAAACACAAACACTTTTCAGCGAAGCCAAGCCAGACTCTAACCATGACTAAGCATGAGGTCACAATCTGTTCACATCTGAATACAATACACGCTATACTATGTGGGAAAATAGAGTAATGTCAGTATTTTACACAGCCAGAGAACAATATAAATGAATGAAAAGATGACAAAAAAGGACAAAAGGACCGAGAAATTAGTCAAATCAGAAATTAATCAAATAAGCTTCAAGGTATGAAGTTCATAAACAGCAAATGATAACAAAATGAAAAGTACTACCTTGAAAACAGCCTCAAGGAAAAACAACACATACAAAGTGCCACATTCAATCAAGAAAGCCTTTTACACCCATCCAAACCATGTACTTTGTGATTGTCAGTTCAACATCTGTTTTGAGTATTTGATGTCTGTCACAGTGCTTATTTGGCTGTTGCGGCTGCAAACAACAATACGGTGAGAACTCAGCCAATTAGGGATGACACACTGTGTTGCAGAGCTGACAGGTTATCTGTTCAGTACCTGACGACTAAAAAATAAACATACAGAGAAAAACAAAAAAAAGAGTTTCCATTTCTGCAACCCATACAGATAGAAACACTCACTGTGTGACTCTTGGTGCCAGCAGGTTACGCAGTGCGTCACTCCTGACTATTGCCAGATCCCCGCCACGGTCTGAACACTGCTGTCGAGCATCTGTCCAGCTCATCTCCCCTGGAACAATCTGGAAACAGTGTGAGGACTCGGCGTGGTACACCCCGTCCTTTGGGCAATGAGGGGAGGCTGGCAGAGGACAGAAACATTTACATGATTTCTCAGATTTTTAAAAGTCGAACTTGCAACGTCATGGAAAGAAAAATTATGTTGTTACTGAAAAAAGCTAACTTCAAAAGACTTCTAGATGGAAAATTGTTTTGAAAAGTCATGATAGGTGGCAAAACTGCTTTGCGCTGGCCGTTCCATTGATTTCCTATGGTGAGGGCGGTGGCGCCCAACTAGGCGCTGCTCTACCCCTGGTGTTGCGCACTGCTCGAATTTGCCCCTTTATCTTTGACCTAGTTGCCACCAATGAGATAATAGCATGTCGTTACCTAGCAACGGGAAATAGCTTCCTTGCCACCTTTGATGACGGACACCAGTGCTGCGCTTTGCTCTGTGATCTACCTAGTGATGCACAGAGAGCAAATCACGTACCATGTGTAGGCGGCTTTAAGGTATATAATTCATGCATTCTGACAACACATTTCAGACAATACCTTACAGATTATTACAACATAAGGTGTTCATAAAGCCAGCTCTGTTTGCATTTATACAGTTAGACACTGTACTGCCACTTCAAAAGATATACCAACATTAAGGGACTTCTAATAATAAAAAAAATTGAAAGAAAAATACTGGAAAAGGAGACCTAAAGATGGAGTCAAAATACTGCATCCACATAAAGGATGCATTAAGTCATTCATGTTTTATGAGCAGAGATTTCAAAAGTATTCACATTTATTACTCAGGTAGAAGTATAGATACTAGGGTTTAATAAGACTTCTGTAGAAGTACGTATCAATTCAATCTTTTTACTCAAGTAAAAGTGTGAAAATACCGGTTTCAAAAGTACTTAAAGTAATGTAAGGGATAAAATAATATCAATGTGCTTTTTCAAATTAGACGGCGAGTTTTGTAAACAATTAGCTTGTGGTACTTGGGTGCGCAGAGCTTGCAGCGCATTCAAAAGGAGTTGTTTTTTAATCCAACCATTTCAAAAAATTCTTCCAGGTACGGCGAGGGATGTAGAAGGGATGGCTGGTCTTCCTGGCTACCAACCTCCTCGCGGGTGCTTGGTGGGGACATTTCGCTTGAGTTCTCTTGAGTCTCATCTTTGTCCATCCTCATCCAACCACAATCAAATTAACTCTATCCGGATTGCGCAATTTATCTGGTTAGGGTTTTTGTTTTGTTATTTTTAAATGATGACAATCCGAAATAAAAACAAGCCCAACTGAAATATGAGTTACAAGGCTATTTTTAAAAATGTAAGGAGTAGAAAGTAAAGATAATTTCAAAAATTCTACTTAAGTAAGGTACCTAAGTATTTGTATTTTGTTACTTGACACCTCTGTTTATGAGCACTGAATGTTTACGTGACCTTTTCGCTTAAGTGTGTCTGCAACTACATTTCAATTAAACTATTAAAACTGCATAATATTGATATGGGTGGTAGAAAACGTTGGCTACTAGTGTAAGCAATAAAATGTGTATTGTGCGTGTCTACTTTACAGTGTTCAGTTTTTGATAAAACCTTGAACAGTGGGCTGATCAAGAGCTTCTGAAAGGATGGGGTAAACACATATGAGACAAGGAGACACAAAGGATTGGAAGGAGGATAAAAAAGACGGAGTGGCAAAAAAACTATGTCTGTGTCTCTCTCTGTCTTCTAAAGCTTTGCCACTTTGTAGAAACCAAGCCTACAATATCTCAAAGATATAACCTGTTTCACAGATCACATACAAAATCAACAGATGGAAGAAACACACTGTCATGGATGAGACAGGGATGAGTAGGGTCTATGTGCTTATACAGTAAATATTCCACCTGTTAGTTTCTATGGGATTCTTAGGAAAAGCCATGCCTACAAAAGGTTAAAAACGTTCCCCATTTTCTTATGTAGACATTTAATCTTGCGAAACAGTTTATGACACTGTTTATATTCTTTCAAATTTTTGGAAGTTGTTGTCAGAACAATCTATATTGCCAATATTTTAGGGTTCGGACAATTAAAATAATGACAGTATAGTATAAAATTGAACGGTATACAGTGACTGTTTGAAGTTGTTTTGACAAATAATAGTATTATTTATAATATTTATTTTATTAATGGATGGACTAACTTTGGTTTGTCTGTAGGAAGAGCTTGTTGTTTTAAAAGCAATGTGTAGAAGCTCTTCTAGGACAGTTCAAGTTGGTTTGGTACAGCTGCAGGAGGCCAAAACACAACTCCAAATTAATTATTTTTAAATTAAATTAATGTTATGCTAATTGCTAGTGTAAATATTCCTATAATAGCCGTTTTCCGACTGGAGGAATTTTTGCTGTAACTCCTCCAACTCCTACTTCATTGTAGTGTCTATTCCCTTTTCCCTTTTGACCTAGCTCTACGTTGATTGGTCCAACTTATAAGTCACGCCCGCACAGCGCGCCATCTGTAGAAGCCATGCCGTCTGTTTTAGCAAAACATCTTTGTCTTCTGTGTTTCTCTGTTAAGTACTCCAGCTTTTAAACACCACTGTTCGAACTCCGTTATGAGGATCCCGGCAAAGAACAACAGGAACATTTAATGGCCTCCACCATGCTGGTTTGTTGTTGTATGTGGCGATAAAGTCAAGGGACAGCGCTATAAGGACCATTGCCGTGCTTGTGTCACTCCCTTACCCCTCCTACCAGTTCCTGTGGCCACTTGGCCAGTGCGAATGCAAATGGGAAAAAACGCTTTTGAGGGAGAGTAGTTAATAGAACTGTTTAGAAGTGCACTGATCCTATAACTACGTTTCTGCAAATACCTTGTTGGAAAGAGGCTATTTTTTGTTACAACTTACTTCCATTCCCTCCAAGTGGCCAAACAAATAATTCATTACAAATCCTGTATTTCTCTCTTGTTTTTGGAATATAATTTTAAAATAGATTGTTGATGATTCATCACTGCCAACCAAGCAATAAATAGGAACCAATTATTTCAGAAATCCCAAAGGAAAAACAATGAACTCACAACTTACCACCAACCCCAATGATAGCTGTGACTGAACGATGTTAATGAAACATTTATCCCGTTAGTTTTCAGACAAAACCCATGGAGAGCCTAAGAGCTCCTGTTGGGATTTACAGTAGTAGAGAGCCTATGCTAATTGATTGTTGATTACTATGAGGAGTTTAGAGTCATTTCTGCGCTGAGAGGTTTGACTGTCGATCAGTGTCATTAGCTGCTTCGAGCGTGTATGTTGGTGAATCTTACCTTTGGCAACTTGGTCACCATCCTTTGAAATCTTCCAGTCTACAACCACGCCAACACCACCCCAGCTGACAAGCGTGAACTCCAGGCTCTTATTGGCCACAGCAAGAGGTGGACAAAGCAGCTCCAGCTTGGGAGGATGTGTCACGGTCACTTTTCCACGTGCAGAGACCTGAACCACATGCAAACATTAAAAACAAAAATATTAAAATCATATTTCATTATGTTGAAATAGTGTTTTAAAAAAGTTGTTCTTTTATATATTATAAAGTGTAAAAATAAAACAATTGTATCCTATTTTTCTCTCTCACCTCCTTGTGTCCAGCCCAGGCCATCAAACTGACTGCATAATGTCCCGGAAGTCCGTATTTGTGAGTTGCTGTGGTGACCCCTGTTCCTGTAGTGTTGACCCTAGACGAAAGGTCCCCAAAGTCCCAGGAAAGTGTCACCGGAGTGACAGAGGACGCGGCGGAGAAACTGATGCGGTCGTGGACACTTTGCAATGGGAGTGGCTTCAGTGAGACCGCGAAGTCCACCGCAAACACATCATGAGCCAGAGTCCACCCACATTCCTGTGCATAGAGGAAACGTGTTGTGTATTTAAAAGTCAAATGACTTTCCTGACTGTTTACTGTTCAGATGTTTGTGGTTTTTCTATTGTTTTTATGGTTCTAGATAAAACGTGGTATTTATAACACTTGTGAACTGCTCTGATTGAAAATAAAAAAATCTTGATTTTTAATTTGAGTTTTGGATAGCTTCTTTTGAGTTCCTCTGTACAGCAGCCCTGCAGGAAACTGAATCTGAGAGGAAGTCATTCGAGCCACAAAGGGAAGTTGTTGGTAGATTATAGGAAGGTTTAAAGGAAATCCTGAATGTTGTGTTTACAAAAAAAGAAAGAAAGCAAGAGGTGGAAGCAACACAAAAGGAGCTCTTTGACATTTGAATAATTACTCTCTGGATCCCTGTGTGCTGCATACCTTCATAACACGGGGGTTTGTACAGGCAGCAGAACACTGAGACTTGCTGATGGAGTTCGGCTCTGAGTTTGTGCTGCAGAGGCACTCGTGCCTCGCCCCCAAGCCGCCGTAGCGGTGTGATGCAGCAAAACACACACTGTTACACTGTTCACGCGTGAAGTTTCCGGGCGTGGAGGAAGAGAAGATAACAAGCTCGCTCCGTCCCCCTCCTCTACTGCTGCTGTCCTCAAGACAAGCTGCATAGTTCAGGCCTGCAGAAGAAGGAAAGGTTTTCAGTTGACGCGGTGCAAACATAATTTGTCTCATATCTGATTTATAACTTTAATCAGCATCAGACATTCTCTGTCCAAACCAGCAAAAAAAAAAATCAAAAGAGGTCAACTCATGACCAATTTTGTTCTGTGATGTCTGTATTTGTCAACACAAGGATTGCAAAAAACGGTAACATTAATTTTGGCCTGGAGTTTATATT
>NC_045734.1:22111612-22129549 GCF_008692095.1 Etheostoma spectabile | reverse complement strand
CACACGCACACACGCACACACGCACACACGCACTATTACATGCTGTCAATAAAGGCAGGAAAAACAAAACTCCAATGAAAATCATCTCAAAAACAAATGCAAAAGCCCAGTTTGAATTTTCTTCCCTACTTGTTTTTATGAAATTGCACACACAAAAACTCTGGGTTTAGGCTTAACTTTGCTAACCCATTAATCTCATTTCAAAGCACTTCCCCTGCTACTTCCACTTGTCTTGTTTTATTTATGACAGTGTAGATGCATCTTCCCCACACTGCTGAAATCTACGTTATGTGTATGCATGCACCTATCATCAGCTGTTATTTCTCTATGATCAATATCAAAATATTAACCAACATTTTTAGACAGAAGTCACAACAAAGCAAACAATAAATGAGAAGAACATAAAATGATTTCAAATGCAAAACACCAGAAGTTGACTTAAAAAAATAGGAGTGTAAAATTGGGCACACAAAAGTAATCAATAAAGTTACATTTTTGTATGTGCCTTTGATTGGCATTTTGTAAATAGCTGTGTAGACTTAAAAAGTATACACATTTATTCAAATTGGCTAACCTTTGTGAAAGAGTAAGGATGGATATTAGTTTATTTTTGTCTTCCTCGACTTCACTCTAAATAAATGTGTACACTTGTCTGTGTTGTATGAGCTGCACTAACTCTCCCTACATGGTGTTTAAAAAATAAATACCAGTTATGGCATATGCTTGGTTTTTGTGTGTTTGCATTGTTTATACATCTGGCCACCGGCCTTTTGAAATATTAAAATGTAAAGAAGGCTTCAATTTCATTTGACCTTTAGCAGGATAGATGTTAGTTAGACTGTCAGCAGCAGAAACATGCTAATTAAATGTCAAAGATTAAATACAATTATCACTTCTTTCATGACACATAATATGAATACATTTATAGAATGCTGTTTCAAATAAGGCTTTTCTCTGTCCTTTAACTTGTGTCATCAAAAGTAGGAGAATTACATTTTAAGCAGACTTTGCTGCTCTTGAAACTGACAGGTCTAAAGACCGGGAAAGCAGTGGTGATTACATGCAAACAGCAGATTAACGACATGTCTGCATCCTGTGTGTACATAGTGTGTTGAAATCAGGCAATTCCACATGTGCATAGTTAAACAACGTTTCAGAATCATAAAACATAATCTTGTAAGCACTGCTGTGTAAACTGGCATAATGTGTCCTGTATGCATTTGGCCTCAAGCAATCAAGCTGTTTATGCAGCACTGCTTAATGTATTTTATTTCATGTTTTTAAAGCTCCACATAAACTGATGCAACAAATGAAACAACGAAAGCAAAAGTCAGCAGAGAGAACTATAATGAAGTATTTGTTACATTAGCAGTTAGTTAACCGAGACATGGAAAGCTGGTCGGCTGCCGGCATAAAAAATGAAGATGAAAATGACTAATACAACTTGGTCCTCCATCCTGTTGATCTTTGTCTCCCTATATTGACTCTGTTCACTGGGCTCTCTGCTCATTCTGTTTCACTTGTTGCATCAGTTTAATGTGTGTCTCTCAAGTTCATGGACATGAAATAAATAAGACTCAAATCGTTTGACTCCCCACCCAGACAGGTCCACAGAGATGGAGCACCTGTGAACTTAACAAATCGGAGAATGCTTTTGCGTTATTTGCTTATTCTCATGATTATGTTTCAGTTGCATTTTTCTGTGACAGGGTTACGTCAGAAAACAACATAGTAATGGCATTTCACTTGCAAAACAAGCTTTTTGTTATGAATTTGAATTAGGTTATGACATTGACTGAAAATTAAAAACACACTCTTGACTTGCAGCATCTCATTAGAAATGTTTGGAGTGTTGTAATTCCTTCAGCATCAAAGCTCCTTGTTAGCACTGAGCTCACTCAGTTATTTTGAAATATCTAGAGTGTGTCTGTGACTCTCGGTGACGAGCATGACCAGACTTCATAAATACACAGACACACACACAGACACACACACAACACCCACACAAGACCACACCGACACAACACACAACACACGACACACACACACACACACACACACAGACACAGACACACACACACACACACAGAACATGGGAGCGGCCTTGTCTTCTCTCCCTGTGTTTCCTTGTCAATCTCTCTCTTGGCTGTTTATATGTAAACACAGGAAACAAAATCCAATTATTACTCTCCACTTCTTTCTGTGGGTAAGGTAACAAGAGGGAGACAACAAATTAAGTTGTCGTTTTGTCGAACTGGGGCAAAAGGCAAGTGTTTCCTTTGCACTCTCATTGCCGAGCACAACACAGTCCAAAGTATAACATTTAAAATTGGCTGCATGCAAAACATACAATAATCTTTAGGGTGTTAAGAGATGTAACAAGTAAAACATTGCAAGATTTCATCTTAATAGGTTTATCCTCTCTTGCTTAATCTTTCATTTCTATTCTACTTTCGTCTTCACATTCAAATGCAATGCAGAGATTACACGTTACACAGGGGCATTGGTAAGGTAAGGTAGGCTTCGTTACTGCAAGATTCCCTCAGACGTATCCATCAGTCAGTCTTGCTTTCTTCTCAAATGCAGGTCAATTGTAGATAATCCGAGCTAACTACATTACCACAATGCTGAGAAAACGTGCATCTGTTGTATTATGCACGGCTATGTCACTTAAAGCTGCCATAATAATTTACTTGTATTCTTACTTTAATAGAGATCCAAGTGTTCAAGTTATTTTATAGTTATTTTTGTAAAGTCGGTTTTTCCAACAATAACAACAACAACAACCTGCATGCTTAATTCATGTCTCTGTGTGCTATTTACTATGACTCTCAAGCATGTTTTCAGTTACACAGCAGGACCCTTACAGTACATACTATTGTACTGCCTAAATGCACTCAGTGATTCAATAGATGCCCTTCAATATTCTGTATATAAGTGAAATGTTTTTCTTGAAGTGATAATCTGCCCAAAAGCTATCTTTTGAGTGTCAAACACTCACCCTCTATTTCTATATATTTCTGAGAAGTTCTCCAATGCAGGTGTGACATAGCTTTTATGGTAAAATATACAAGAAACAAAGTTTGGGTTTCCACAAAATAGTTATGGCGCTCCGATAACGTGCGTGGGGCAGCGGCTTATACGCTGTCCCATACTAACAGCTTAAAACTTTTATATGTTTAACTGTTTTAACTGCTCTTTAATGTTTAATTTCTTGTACTGTACTGCAACTTTTATTATTTAAATCGTTTTTATGTAAAACATAAGCATGTTACAAATAAAGCTGCCTTGCCTTGCCTCTAGATACAGTTGTAAACAGTGGCTGTAAAAGTGGCTGTGGTCAGCTTGAATTTGATCCATTTCAATAGATTCCATGGGTTATAACTTTCTAAAACATGCATAAAAACCTTTCAAACCACTCCTACAGCATAACCCTCTTCTCCGCTGTCCAGTTTTCTCAAAATGCAGCTAAATTGTCAAAGCTAGGATGCTCATACTTGTGTTTAATGTTTTTAGCCGTAAATGTATATAAGTATGGCTGTTTAGAACATATTGAGCATAAGGATGGATTGCAGAGGGGTGGATTATGCTGCAAAAATTATGTGAGAATATTCTATGAATAATTGTGCTGCCACTATTTAGATCTACTAAAACAGAATGGAATTTAGCTTTCCACATTGCAAATTTTGAGTAGACAATCACTTTAAAGATTGTTTAGTTATTTCTGTCCAACCTACTCTGAATATTGCAGTGGATGAATAATGTGCATGCATGTGACCTGTCTGCGTGTGAATGTACTTGTTTTGATTTAATAGCATCAATATTTCCTTGTCAAACCTTGCCTAAACTATATGGCAATTAATGGTGTGTAATATAATAAGAAGACAAGCCTGGAAATGGTAAACTCATTCAACTCATTTCTTTTTCAGGCTTTTCTGTCTGTGAACACAACACATCTGACAGAGATTGGGCAGGAAAAATTACAGCAAGCTATGTGAGTGATGCCCACATGTGCACAAGAAAGTCTATGACAGAGCATTTTACTCTGTCAGTCGTTAGTAAATGTAAATGTGCTGTATTTATATAGCGCTTTTCCAGTCTTAACAACTGCTCAAAGCGCTTTTTTACATCTACAGGAAACATTCACCATTCACACACACATTCATACTCTGGGGCCGGGGCTGCCGTACAAGGTGCCACCTGCTCATCAGATAAACATTCACACACACTCACATGCGCAGCACCGGGGGCAACTCAGGGTTCAGTGTGTTGCCCAAGGACACTTCGACAATGACTGCAGGGGCGGGGATCGAACCACCAACCTTCCGATTGGCAGGCAACCACTCTACCACTGAGCCACAGCCGCCCTGTTAGTTGTCTTTGTTTTGGGAGGTGTGAGTGAGAAGAGTTGCAGTGCAAAAAAAGTTTAAGTAACCTTTAAAAGGCACAGGACCAAAACACACACGCCACACGCATGCATGCATGCACGCACACACAGGCCATCTTACAAAAATTCCTTCTTCCGTCTACCTTGTAACCACCACCATCACATAAATTAGTTAATAATAGAACCAAGACATTTCTGTTACCACCAGTTAAAAATTACATGGACACACACACACACACACGCAGACAGAGCATGGGAGCTGCCTTGTCTTCTCTCCCTGTTTCTTCTCTCTGGAATGTCTGCGCTTCTGAGAGTGATGTCATTAGTTACTATTGCCATGGAAACAAAACAAATTCTCCCTTGCATATGGCTGGTAGATTAAATTTTTCCTTTACCACTGCATTAAAGCCAGTGTGTGTGTGTGTGTGTGTGTGTGTGTGTGTGTGTGTAGAAGTGGTGAAGGAACCATCTCTGGAGGAGAGGAGCAGAGATTGAACACCCCCAAAAAGTGAATATGAGATTGAGATTGAGTCTTGTCTGTCGGACAGCTGCAAAGCCTCAGTGCAAACACAAAACTGCTCGCTGTAAATAGACTTTTCTAAAAAACGCATCACCACACTTGCAGTACATCTGTGTGTGTGTGTGTATGCATTTTGCTGCAATGGTTACACCACAAATTTGACATTAGCATGTGTAAGACCATGCGTGTGTTCATGTCACAGTTCATGTAAAGTGTGCACTGCTCAAGACAGATGGACTCTTAAGAAAGGATGTAAAGACAATTAGTTTGGAAACTAAATCCTTACTTTCTTTACCAAGTTAACCTCTACACAATGCAACCTCTTCCATTTCCAACCAATCTACTGGAATTGGAAAAACTGTTCATATAGAAACAGCATACAGAATCAGTACACATGGACATGTTGCTGTAACTGCCTACAAAGTTTTAAATTTGGGTTTTGTTGAATTCAAATGTACAAATTTCTTTACAGCCACACAAGAAGCATGGCTATATTTCAAACTAATAACCAAATCCGATTAGCTACTCACCAGCTCCTGTACACATTAGACATTTTTAATAAGTAGAAAACCCATTTACATTTACAGAGGTGAACTGGTAACTTTTTTTTTTTTAAGATGATTTTTTCGGGCATTATAGGCACAAAAGGGGCGAGAGAGGGGGAACCGAAGGTTGTGCTCGCACCCACGGCCACTGCGTTGAGGAAGCGGCCCCAGGTGAACTGGTAACTTGGATGGCATCATAGTTAGCAATTAATGATGTTATAGTTACACCTGTTTTTGAAGGGTCAACATTAACTTAAATTGTTTCACAGATTTTATTTTTGGTAAAATATTTAACTTTTTTAAGGGGGGAAATTACTTTGAATTGAGTATATATTAAAGTTAATTTCAAAAAAATATTGCAAAGATAATTTAATTAAATGTATTAATTTATTTGACAGGGACAGTGTACATTAATTAACATTGCTGTAAATGCAGCAGAATTAGCCAAAACGCTATTTTTCATCCGTTGTCCCTGGACAAATCTTAAAATTGTCTCCCTAAAAAACAACAAGAAGAAGATTGCAGTGAACAATACATATATAAAAAGCAGTAAAACAGATAAAACTCTTCAAAGCCCGTTGATAAATGCAGTGTACAAGTTTGCTAACACAGACATTAGGGTAAAATATAAAAAAAATATACTACACATTGACACAACAGAGTAACAAGTGGCAGCACGGTTGGGATGAGGGAAAATACATATTGTTTTTAATGCTGACATGTCTGATGTGTTATGAACCAGTTTTTTAGATGTTTTTTGAACATAGTATACCTATGTGGTGAGTTCTCTAATGTTCTGCGGGACAGAGTTCCACTCCTGTGCTGCTGTGACTGAAAAGGCACTCTGACTAAATGCACTTTTCCACAGAGGAACAACAGAGTCTCCTCGGGCCGACCCTTGCGCTAGTCTCTGTGTGGTGTTCCTGATGGTTACAAACTGACTGAGTGGAGGAGATGACAGACCATGGAGGATTTTGTTTAACAGACAGAGGTTTGAACACTTGATGACATTTTCCCAACTTAAAAGCTTATGCTTTTGTAAAATGGCACAATATTGATATCTTGATGGTTTTTTGATCCAGAATTTTGATTGTCTGTTTGTAAAGTGACTCCAAAGATTTTAGTGTTGTTTTGTTTGCCTGTGACCAGGTTGTAAGACAGTAAGAGATGTGAGACCCTACTGTACATGAACATTTTAGCTGCCTGAAGTGACAAGTGTGAGCTTATGAACCGGAAATGTGCAATATTAAATTTTACGCAATTGTAGACCTTTTTTATCTGTAATTTAAAAGTTAGTTTAGAGTCTTTTAGAGAGCTTAGGTATTTGAATTCTGACACAACTTTTAGTTTTTCCCCTGTCACATAAATATCTGCCCAATTATTTGCAATGTTTGATTTAGAAAAGTACATGGAAACTGTTTTATTTACATACAAGTTTTTGTTTTGTTTTTACCATGGGTATAAATGACTGTATCATCTGCGTAAATCTGAACATAAACGTCTGGACAAACTGAAGGGAGGTCGTTTATATAAAGTGAAAATAGCAGTGGCCCAAAAGTGGCCGAGTGGTAATCGCTGATCCTGACGGACTGTGAACGATTCAATAGATATGATTCTATCCATTTTATTGCATCTGAGGAGAAGTTATATTTTCTTAGTTTGGTTAATAATATTTTATGGTTTACAGTGTCAAAGGCTTTTTTTAGATCGAGAAACACAGCACCAACCACGCCACCTTTATCCAGCAAATGTTTGATATTTTCTATGAAAAAACAATTAGCAGTTTCCGTGAAGTGTTAAGTTATGAAAAATGTAGTGGTATTCAAATGTGTTATTATTTGTTGGAAAATTAGTTTCTCTGGGACTTTTGACACTGTAGGTATGATGCTTGTAGGTTAATGTGCTAACATGCTGTACAGGTAGTGAGAAATGAACTGTGAGAGTCCTAAAAGATCAACTGGCACCTCCTCACACAACTAACGATAGCATGAAAAGGAGGTTAGCATGCTATCATTAACGTAACACAGTTTAACACACAGAAGCCCCCTCACTAAAGCAACGCTAGCATTTAAAAGGTACGCAAAGATGCAAAAGGGATATTAACAAGCAATAATTTAATGTAAATTGTAAGCATATCAGCATTAACAAGTACATCAAAGCACAGCTTAAACAAAGTACTTGATGCTAACAAAGTAGCTACAGTAGCCTGGAGCAAAGACTGATGATGGCTGACTCAAGTTTGACAACACAGAGCTAAGCCTGACATATATAGTTTGTGTTCAATACAAAATAAAAAAATCTAGTGTTTCCTCAGACGTTTGTTTCCCAGCAACTGTGAAGCACCTATGTGTCTCTTTGCTTTTATGAAAAGTCTCAAGCTTGTACTGTAATTTAAAGAGTAAAGCATTTCCCTTGACACTGACATGGCTTCTGTTATTTTTTATTTGTCTGACCTAACTGAATTTAATGTTTTTACTGTAGCCTATATACAAAGGGTCAAATGACTGCATATATTAGAACTCCACAATCATCAATAATTCTTTATTTTATTTTTTTTACTATTGACCACGGTTACCAAACTTTTAAAAGGAAAATAACAGCAATGAAATTGAAGATTGAAATACTAAGCAATGCATTAAAAAACAAGTTGCCAAATAAATCATTCTATAATTCTATTCTATAAATTATATTATTCTATGAATTATATTACACCAACCTCTTGTCTTCCAGTGTGAACTGAATAATAAGAATAAACTGTGTACTTTCTGACTGAAATTCTCATCCCCTCTCTCTGTCTACTGTCCCAGGTCAGGCATAGCACCACAATAAATGGTGTTACAGCATTCTGCATACTAAACAAAAACTATAGAGACTTTAAAAACCTTAGGGGAATCCACAAGCATACCCCAAAAGTGACTTCAGAGTTGCATAAACTGTGTGAAGTCTGTGTAAAGTGCTAAGAGATTTTTATGATGTGTGTGGTTTGGAACAGATGGACTGGTGTGTAATAGGAATGCTTTTCTCCAACTGTACTTTGTCATATGATAAAAAATATATAAATATATATACCAGCTGTATGTCTAAAATATTTAAATATGAGGCCAGGTAGGGGCACAGAGGAGATTAGAAGATAATTGCTTCAACTCTTTTTTAGGTCCTTTCTCATTGCGTTCTTGCTTCAGTTTCTTTACTACCGTCTAACCTTTTAATTCATCATTTGAAAATCTATTGCTTTTCACTGAAAGGAAAACTGTTTTGTCATTGCCATTGCCAAAGGCTTTCTGACATTAAACAGAAAAAAAGTTTAAAATCCCCTCCAGGCTTACGTAGCATGTGTGTATATTTTAGACCAGACTCTATACAGCGAACTTTATAGTAGTAATATATCAATATTTCTAAGCCTTGATGAAATAGCCTTTTATAATCAGCAATCAGGATTTTTCTTGTAGGAAAAATAGTTTAGAGTCTAATTTAGCCTCTGATAAATGCAATAAGATTAAACCGACCAGTAAACACATTGACTTTGAATTCACTTGAAACCAGTGCAAGTTTTAATGCCAGTCCATCAAAACGAAAACAGGGTGCACAACTCCTCTACAGTACATTGCTATTTTAACCAAATCACCAAATTCATCAGGGAGTTGTCTGAGGCCGTTTCCAGATTCCTTACATACAATAAAATGATCTTGTGATCGCTATATCACCATAAATACAAAACAATATCCTTTCCTAAAAAGTAGTACTGCTTCATACTGGCTTCCTCTCATCTATTTATCGCAAAAGTAAACAAATGAGTAAATAAATGTGCATGAAAAGCATTGAAATCACTATGGACTTGACAACATTTCCAGGGTTTCCAGCAGCATTTTATAGTGAAGGCATCTTGCCTCACTTGAAATAAGGAGTGTTTTGCTACGGTGTCTGGGTTGATGAAACGGTGTGCACCAGGCTTTGAGGTACATCGGTGGGTGTGTCAGAGGTGTTAACAAATCAGCTGAGATGTGCATGTACATTTGTTGTATTTAAAAAGGTAGTGCACTTGCACACACAACAAAGTGTTCAACACACCACGGTTTCAGTTTAAATAAAAGTTAAACATGTATTTATTGAGTGAGGCAACTGTTATTTGTCATTTAGTAGTTATGCTGATAATGAAGTGATATCTGAATGCCTATCATGTTTCTACAATGGAGATGAAAACATATCTATAAACAGATATCTGCATATGAACAGAATCTGGGAGACGGAATAAGATTTTGGTATCGGAAGCGTTCTGATTTTCATTTGTAATCCGAGTAATATTGACTGAAATGCAATCTCAGAAACCGGTGGCTATCATCTGACAATTATTTAGCTTTTGATTAGCTTTTTTATGTATTTATCTGCATTCATTTGGAGATATCTGTTTATAGAGATTAGCCAAAATGTTGTCTGGACCTAAAACATCTCCAAAAGGTTTTGACTGTAAACAATGACTGGCACACAGAAGAGGAAGTTGTGGTCCTGATAGCCAGTGGCTACACTGGACCCCCCAAAACAGTGTCCCTTGTCCTCGCAGACTAAATCTCTGATTGCCAATGGGTTCCAAGATTAAAGATGAAACAATTAATCTATAAGTCAATCAATCAGCAACTATTTTGATAATCAGTTAATGGTTTCAAGCAAAAATGACAAATATTTTTTGAATCCAGCTTCTCCAATGTGTGATTACCTTCCTTATCTCATTTGATAGTAAACTGAAAATCTCTGGACTTTGGACTGTTGGTCAGACAAAACACTTACTTTGGGCGTGTGGTTGTGATGGGCATTTTCCGCTACTTTTGGATTTTTTTAAATAAATGATTAATGGAGAGAATAATCAATGAAATAATTGATGATTATGAAATATCAGTAATTTACTTTGTCTTAGCATGTACATACTGACATTGTGAATAACATTGCGCACACAAACACACACACACACACACACACACACACATATACACACACATACACACACACACACACACACACACACACACACACACACACACACACACACACACACACACACACACACACACACACACACACACACACACACACACACACACACACACCTAGCCTATTATACATTAACATCATCCCTCCTAGTTGATGTGTAAAGACACTTGACACCAATCCAAGGGCAGATCCACAGTTTGTTTACTCCTCCAAAGTCTCAAATTCACACACACCAGTGCCAATAACAAATTGGACTCAAAACACAAAGAGAGAGAGAAAACATTCCAATCTAGGACTGGAGGAGGGCATTGCTATCTAATACATTACATCTTTGAGTCCTGCACTCTCATCTCTCTGTCTCTCTGCCTCAGACAGTCTGGCTATTACCTTGACCAAGTCCCTGTAAGTAAATTACTTTCTTTCATTCTTTAAATAATGATTGGATAGGTACAAGCACTACCTGCAGCATTATAAAATAAATACCGCTAAGTTCTCCACTGGATCTTGGCTGGAGACTTAATCAAAATATATGATTTTAATTTAATGTTTCTGCTTATAGGGTGGGAGCAGCATACAAGAAGCCAAATTAGTGAGGACAGTAATGTTCACAGTGAGTCACCTCCACATGAGGCTTCGGCTGGAACAGCAGAGCCAAGGAGGTTTGTCTAAACTGATGCAATTAGCGCTCCAATAGAGTCTGACATGATTAAAGACAGATCCTGCTGCAGGGTCTGCCTTTAATTAACAGGGCACCTAGCACTCCTCCCATGTACAAATACTATAACTACAGTGGGCACAATTGGAGCTACATGTGCAAAACTCTAACTACAATCTGCACTACCAACAGTCACCTGAGCTTAACAGCTCACATCAGCTGCAAAACTCATTCCAAGCAGCACAACTCTTACACACATCTAAAAACAGGCTCAGTGCAGCCAAACACTATGCACAATCCTCACTGAGACGCACACTGTCACACAGAACACACTGAGAGTAAAAACACTAACATCAAACACTACTACGGAAAATACTAACTTTCTCATCTTTACAGCTTGAATACTTTGAATTACTTGACACTACTTAATAGTTTCTTTAAAGAAAATACATACCAATATTACTAAAATACTAATACAAAAATTCCTAATATAACAATTTTCACATAAGGTAAAGAAGAAGGAAGGAAAATCAGCAGTTTGCTTCAATATAGTATTTTGTCTCTAGTAATTTATGGAATTACTGGAAAAAAGTAAAGGTACAAAACAGTAACAAAGAATAGTGTGACTGATCCTGCCTCTCTCCAGCATCATGTGGGAAGTTGTCTTCATCACATTGGATGTCTGCATCACCTCTAAATACTAATGAATGTGGTGTTCCTATTGCTTTCACCTCCATTACTTTCTGAAACACAGTAAGAACGCAGTTTTACTATTGTAAAGATATGGTGTTTTATAGCTGTGTATGTAACCTCAGACATCTTACCTAGACATATTGGTATCTATCTTTGCTCTTTTACCTGTTTCTCTCAAACGGTACAGTGTATAATGTTTTTTTTTTAATTCTTATTTGGTGTTTGTATACAAAAAAGGTGTTCTGAGCTTTCTCTATATAAATATATATATAATATATATATAATAAATACCGTATATGTTCACTAACTAGTCTAAAACAAGACACCTGCTGTATTTTCAGCTAAAATTGCAACCAGCAGTGTTTGATAGGCACCAGACTGAAATCTATTCGGTTTTGACTGCGTGGATGACAGTTGTGACAGCAGTGCGTTAGCATTTGAGCAACGTGCTGTAAATCCACACGGTTGTGCACGTTGTGGTTAAAGTCATGGGATAAGTGTGTAGACTTTTGAAAACTGTGTTCAAGCAGTGAAAATCGAACTAGAGTTTGGGCCACATGAACGGCTGCTCTGCAGACTGTAGTTTGAGTTTTGCACATGTGACTCCAGTTGTGTCCAGTGTTGTTTAGCGATCCTTCTTGAGATGAGGGTAGAAGTTTAAATTCATTCAAAATAATAACAATTATGCACATTGTATTTTTTGTTGTTGTATATCAAAAACCTAATTTAATCGATATTCACATGCTTATTTAGTTAGGTCTTTTAAAGTTCCAAAATAATGTCAATTGACTATAGGCCTGGTAAATCTCTAACTTAAATAAAAGTGTAGTGTGAGGGGAGATAAATAATGTATAACATATGTCTTCCGTTGGTGCAGAACAGAATGTTCTCGCTGCTACTCCATTTAAGCTACCAAAACTGAGACACAAATACACGAATAACACACACATCCACCCACACACACTGTGGCCTTTAATAGGAGCCTGTGCCACACAAGAAAAAGGTCACTCTCATGCATAGAAAGTCCTACCCATTTTAGTATTATAAATGTTGCATGTTTTTCATGAAATTTAATTTATAACAATCTACACTGGTGCACAGTACAGGTTCAGTGTAAAGTTTTTCAAGGCCACATTATAATTGAATTACCACGTGTCAGAGTGCTTTTGCATGGTCAGAAATTATTGCAAAAAAATAATTAATCAAAATAATTAATCCAAATAATAAATGCATTACCAATTTTCAATGATACACAATGCAGAAAAGCAGTAGGCTAAATACATTACACATTACAAATACACACATTTAAGAAGCTGCAAAAATATCCTAATATACCTTTTTTGCTTCACTGGTGACTCAAATGATTAATCGATTATCAAAATAGCTGCTAACTACATTTCTGTCAATTGACCTATCGATTGAGAAATTGGTTTTGCTTCTCGCGTGACACCAAACAAAAAAGCACAAAAAAACTAAACTTAAAGGGGTAGCATAAAGATCTACCTTTTTCTTAATTGTAAATGAAGCAAAAAAAACAGTAATGTGGTGTCAAAAAAAATTGTACACCAGCCAGTTACTAGGTCACCACATGGCAAACAACCATCAACACACAAATTTGTCAAAGGAATAACAAAAACTAAGCAAGTTGCCTATTAGGTTACTTGCTTTCCATGTTGTGAGACTTAAATGAATATACCCCAGTAGATCCATTTTAAATTTTCATTAGAGTGAACTTAAAACTATTCTAACCATTAAAACCTAGTTAAATTGAGTTCCAGTACCCTCCACTAGACATCCCTGACCTCATAAGCCTGTTTGGGCACTTTACTTACAGTACGTTGGTGGCCAGCGGGACGTCGGCCGCAGCTGGGGCCCTCTCCAGCCCGATGTTGGAGCAGTTGACGACGCAGGATGGCTGGGGCCCCGCCAGCGCGCAGCTGCAGTTAACGGGACAGGGGCTGCAACTCCTGCCGCCGTCCCCTTGCGGCCCGGAGCCCCATGCCTCCAGGCAGCAGAGCGCCACAAGCAGACTGGAAAAGAAGCTAAACCTCGGGAAGCAGACGCCATGTTTTCGCTTGGATAAAGTCTGTCCATTTCCACAAGGCATAGCTCACTCACATCTCATCGCCTCTGATGGTGCAAGTCCTCTCAGTCTGGTAAGGAACAAAATACACAGGACAAAGGCAAACACGCGTCCTTTTCCAACGGCTTTCATGTGAGGAGACACAAAGTGAAGAAGGGCTAACCCCTTTGACGCTGTTTTCTCCCCTGCGTTTTCTTCTATTCTTCTGGTCGGATGCCCCTCTTCTAAAAATCTAACGGAGCTTCTTCAGAATCCTTTCAGGGGGAAAAAAAGTTTTGGAGAACTTCCTCTCTCCTCCTCTTTCCACTTCATGCAGTTCCTTGAGCCGCCGCTGAGAGCTGCAGGCGCAGTGATTTATGTCCCCTCATTCCTTTCTGAATGTTAATTTAATTTAATTTATACTTTTTATTAATCCCCAGTGGGGAAATTAAGATAAAGCACGTACAACTTTTATATTGTACTTTCAGTCTTGTGTTGAACACAACGTACAAAACAACAACAAAAACAACATAACAACAACATAAAAAGTCCGATTGGTATATGTTGTGGGCTCAAAGGTGAAATACTCATAGGCTTTATAAAGCTGCTGTTTTTTTGTTTCAGTTTTTTTTGCCAGAAGTGGAGACATATCCAGTTTCCCACAATTAACAGCTCTCCTGACTCCATATAAATACATACACACATACATATATAAATACACACATACATACATACATACACACATACACACATACATACATGCACACCTGGACTTAAATTCACACCTGGTCACTTTATAATAATTTTTAACACTGGACTAAACACTTTAATCATGATTATAATTTATGGTCTTTTCTTTGTTTATTTGACAAATGTTCTCATTGTTGTTATTATTTTTATTGGTATTTTGTTGATTTTGTTGTCTTTATACTGTCTTTTTATCTATTTTTTATTTCTTTGTTCTTGCTAAAAACTGCTGATGGAACTTTCAATTTCCTGCGGGAGTCATCCCAAAGGATCAATAAAGAGAAGTCTAAGTCTAAGTCTAAGTCTATAAAGGCAGCCTTTTGTGTTTCTAACAGTAACTGAGGCTTTAAATGTGAGTTTCCCCCCCTTTTTTCTACAATAACCAGATATCATACTTGACAATATTTACAGTATTCATTCCCTTTGCTGTTCCTCTGAAGTGCTCACAAAGAGGTGGAGGGTTTTCAGCTGGTCCGTCTCTATTGTCGTTTTTCAGAAAGCCAGTCTCTGGGCCTAAGCACAGCTTAAGTTTAAGCCAAGTGAAGATGGACTCTTTCTAAATTCAGTGCAAGCCCAAGGTCAAGGTCAAGGTCACTTTATTATCCCCGAGGGGAACTAGCAGTAACAGTAAAAATATACACCAAACTACAAAAAAAGGAACATGAACGCAACCACAATAGGACTACAACATGAATTAGAATTTGAATTGACAGAATATTATTAACAAGTGGGATAACAGCCGGGATGAATGACCTTTTGAATCTATTGGTTCTGCATTGCAGCAAACTATATCTACGCCCGGAGGGAAGCAACATTAATTCACCCCACAAGGGATGGCTCTTGCCTTCTTCAAGGATCTGGCCTTATACAGGTCATGTAGGTCACCTGAGGGTGTGCCGTCAATTTTGCTGCACACCTTCACAATACCTTGCATGCGATTTTTGTTTTTTTTGTTTTTTTGTTTGGTTTAAAGTGACTTGTGCCAACAAATAAAAGAGAAAGTAAGAACTGATTCGTTAAGGAGTAAAATATTTTCATAAAAGCAGTGTCAACATTAAAACCGAAATTTAATTTTAGCTAAATTTATGGATGCTTTATTGGCACAACCCCGTTACAATTGTGCAAAATCAGTATGTGCATATGTGTCTGTGTTTCATTATCTCTGCAGAAGAAGAGCTCAGGATTCTATATGGATTCTAATATATATATATATATATATAAATATATATGTGTGTGTGTGTGTGTACAAAAAACATGAATTTGTATCACTGTATATAGCAGCTGGCCCACATTCCTTCATATAGAGGCGGTGATTTGACAGCTGATGATATGATATGATATAATACTCACTGTGAAATGTTTCTGAAGTGTAGAAATGATACTGTCCTGCTCTGCTGTGATTTGTGAAATGGCAGTTGTAAAACTTCCTTCACATTTCAGAAACACGTCCCCCTCCCTTTCTCTCTCTGCAGTATTTCCTGAAGCAGTGCAGGGCACGTGTTGGAGGTGTTTCCTGGGTATTTGACTTGGCCGGGGCCCAGCCATCCTCCCTGCTGGCGGCTGGTGCTCTGTACAAAGAAAAGAAGAGTTCCACAATAACTCTTGTACTTTCTCATCCTCATTGGCAGCATTTCATTTTCATATTTGAAGCAAAATATGTGTGAATGGAAGAGTGGATGGACCAAATGTGAAAATTTTGAAAAGTACATAGAAAAAGATAGCGATAGACATCACAGAGAAAATTATAGTGACTATTCATAGTGGCTTAAACATCTGTGTCCCTTAATCAGTATAAAAAAATGATAAAACACGACACCCTAAAATATTTCCTAAGAAAATTAAAGAGTCAAACACTGCCAATGAGTTGTACTTTGATGTCATGAGGCAGTGCGTCCTGTAGAGTGGACATTTCATTTTGGGATGACACTCTTCATTTGGTGGCAGGTGTTTGAGAATGAAGCTTTACACACTTTCCTACCAGAGAATCTTATCTCATGGTGGAAGTGACACATCTCTAAAAGATACAGAGGCCTTTTACACAGGGAGATTTTTGGGGCTTTTACAGTTAACAGGGAAAAGGAGGGAGGGAAGTGACACAAAGGTTGAGACAATCCATGTCAAGTTTAATTGCATGATGCATAATTACAGTTAGAGTCTCAAAGGGCTTCACAAGCCCACATTATTAATAGACACAATATAACTCATCACATTCAAGCACAGAGAAAAGGGTGTTGACCACTGAGTCACCAGAGTGCTCCCTAAAAATAGACACAGTGATTTTCTTTTATTATGTTCAGGTTGGTAAGATTTTGTTGAATTGAATAAAATCATCTGCCTATTAAGTTAATTTGACAAAATTCTGCTCTTCAAATGACAGACTCTGAACAAAATAAAACAAACAATATACAATTATATATGTTAGGTTAACGTTAACATGCAAACATGCTAACAATAAACCTGATAACATACTGATGTGTAAAAGCGCTTAGGACATACTGTTAATCATGTATAATGCAGGTATACGTTCTCTATCGCAGTGTGACAGCATTATTTGCTAATTCACACTAACGCAACGTACAGTGAAAGTGAAGTTGTACTGAAATGACTGTAGTTCTGCTGGTATTTCGTCATAAACCAAAGTATAGAACAAATTAAAATTACGACTAGATGATGGTGCTACTGTAGATGAAAAGGGAATGGACCAAAGTTATTAAAGTTCATCCTTAGAGGGGCATACATATTCCAAATTTCACGGCAATTCATCCATCAATACATTTCACTCAAATGTCAACCTTATAGTGAAGGTCAGGGGATCAATAAAGTTATTAGGATTCATCCTCTGGAGAACGTGATGTCTGTACAAAATTTCACGTCAATCCATCCAATTGTTGTTGAGATATTTTAGTTTTCATCAAAGAGGTAGACCGACTGACTGACTGCCAATGCCATTTCTGTAACCACACTGCAGTGTGGCAAATAACAACACAATGAGTTATTGACGTTGTCATGTGTTTATTTTTGCTATATTATGATATATAACTATACCAGAAACACATTCTTTATAATACCAGGATATGGATTTGTGTCACTAAACAGGTATACAGTTCATGCAGATCTAACCCCATATACATGAAACTGTGTGTGCTGATAAAATTTGGCCATTACAGACTAGTTGAGCTGCCCTGCTGAACAACTTCCTCCACATGTATGAAATGTTGTATTTGGTATCTGTCTGGCCTAGACTGGTCCAGTCTGGTCCGTGTGAAGGTAAAATAAGCTTGGCTCCTGCTTGGTCATGGGGAGGCTCTTACAGCCTGGCCAGGAAAACAGCACTTACTGAGGCCT
>NC_045734.1:22098296-22111590 GCF_008692095.1 Etheostoma spectabile | reverse complement strand
GGGAGGGTCTGAAGTGGGTTAGTGAGGGAGATGGAGGCACATTGTAGACAGAGAGATATGATAGAAACCAGGACAGGGTAAGAAGAAGAAGAATTTGTTAAAAGGAGGTGATCGTGACTGAAAACAGAGAGGAAATGCACCCTAACCCTTAATGTACATTTCACTAATGTTGCAGCTGGTAAGTGGGGTTTATTTTGTTTTACTACATAGTACATGCTGCTGGGTAGCTTGAGAATTTTAATAAAGGGATCACTAAAGTCTTATCTCAACCTATAATAATACATCATAAAGTATTTGTCTATTACATTTTGTATTATTAATATGAATCTGAAAAGTAACTACATTTTTGAAATACATGTAATGGAGTAAAAAGTATAGTAGTACTTCCTTCTGAATTGTAGTAGAAGTATAAAGTAGCAGAAAATCAACCTAAAAACTGTGCTAAAGTACAATGCTTGAGTAACTGTATCACTTTCCACCACTGGTCCTTGTGTTATTGGCCTTTATAAACTAACAAAATATATGCTGTATGTTTATCTATTAATAGTGAATAGAGTGAAAAATAGATAATAGCATCCCTTACTCCTCTGCAATAGCTACCATCGTACCTAATCAGCTCCAGCTTCATTTCATCATCCACATGTAAGATGATCTAATTCCAGTTTCTCATTGGGTAAAAAAATGATCTCCATTATTTAGTCTCCATCTGTGATGAGCTGAATGTACTTTATATGTATACCCTATGTGTACTGTATTCAGGTTTTTGTGGAATTTTTTCCTTTTCTGCGTTCGCTGTTGCTGCTGAGGGCATGTGAATCCCTTTGAGACATCAGATGATGTGAAAACCCCCCCGTAATTTTCTCTTTTCCAAATTTGACACGTTTCACATCAACAAAATACCACAGTTGCAGGAGGATGTAAGAACCCTGTAGAACCTGCCAATCAGTGGCTGTGATTTATTTTGGGGATTCTGGTTTTGGTAATCTTGAAATTACAAATAGCCAACAATCAGGAATCATATGTTAAAAAAACATTTTCAACATTACTTTTATTACTATTATAATTACTGTATTTTATTACTTGTAATTAACACTCCATGTAAGTCAGAGAACTCTGTATTTTTATTCTTAACTACACCTTCTACTCGTGCCTTCTACTTGTGCAAACCATCACAATGATAAGACATTACACCATATAAAAGCTGCAGCATCTAGTCACCATTTCTCAACAGAGGCTGAGAAAAATGTTTTTCGAAAGTTGAACTAACAAAAAATCTTTTAGCAACACAAAAATCCGTCTAGTTTCTTTGTTGACTGTAAATGGGTTAAGGCTCTGTTGGCCCTTCCTGTGTCCTTCAGACATGCCACACTCAGCTATCTCAGGTTTTTACTGTCATTTTTAACCTGTCCCTGTCATTGTGTGTGGTTCCACTGTGTAGAAAAACACTTTGTGCCTGTACCTTAGAAAAAAACAAATATCTTGCCCTTATGATTATCGACCTGTTGCCTTTATTTTGTGTAAGGCAGTGCAACTGAGTGCAAGCATTTCATTGCATTTTTAATACACATGCCAAAAAAGTTAAAATTGAACTTGAAAGTCAAACTTTAACATAAAATCTAAAAACCTGAATCATTTTTCAATTCAATTCAATTCAATTTTATTTATAGTATCAAATCATAAGTTATCTCGAGACACTTTACAGATATAGTAGGTCTGGACTACACTCTATAATTTATAAAGCCCCAACAATTCTAGTAATTCCCCCAAGAGCAAGCATTTAGTGCGACAGTGGTGAGGAAAAATTCCCTTTTAGGAAGAAACCTCGGACAGACCCAGACTCTTGGTAGGCTAAGTCTGACGGTGCGAGTTGGGGGTGTGATGCACCGTGGCAATAATAGGCACAATAAAGATAATGGAACAGTGACTTAGCAGAAAGTGACATTTCTTATTTTCTGAGTTGTTGGCAGTGAGAATGTTGCCAGTCATGGCTACACAATAGTGTACATACAGAAAAGAAGAGGACGAATTTCTAACTTATCACCCTTCGCAAAAAGACTTTAATATTATTTTCCGATTCACCAAAGCCAAACAGCCAGCCGCAGTGTACTCCGCAAGAGGTCCCAGGTAAGTCTTTCATCTGCAATCTGAGGCTACAAGCGCAATTTGAACCCACTGAGAATTATCAGCACAAGCCACTTATGTCCAGCCATTAAAAATAAAAGACTGTTGTGTGCCAGTAAGAGAGCGCTCTTCCAAGGCTGCACTGTGATAGAAAGTGACTTAAATAACATTATCTGCAATTGAATCCAAATTTTGCATCAAAATACATAAAGCAATAGATGAACACGCTGACTGGTTGATGACTATACAATAGGAAAATGGTTTAAATGTGATCAAATCTGGATTTGGTGAGGGATAAGAGAGGTCAATTATATCACCATTTTTTGTGGTTTTAGTTTAGTTTAAAGAGAGAGCAAGTAAAAGAAACAGAGTTTATTTTTTCAAGTATGACACAGTGAATAACTCTCTGTACAGTACTACTCTTCACATTGTGGTGTGTTTTATAAGGACACACGTTTGTTCGGTCAAGGATTTCTATTGATTTCTGTGAACAATTTGCCGCCTGTGTTTCGTCTACCTAAATAGCAGTAATATTTTGCTTTTAACCAAGCCATAGGCTCTCACCTAAACAACGCTTAATTTACGTTTTCATTTATTTCCGGAGAAGGAAAATATAGAACTACTCGCCCTGTTCGGACTGATAATATTTTCTTTCTTTTCTTTCTGGGCAGCCATGTTTTACGTTTTTTCTTTTATTTGCCCACAGGACAATGATATCGTTTGACAGGCTGGTAAGGTCAACCCCCGGGCTGTGTGATAGCTTCACTCCAGGGGATTGTTGTGAAGATGGGCATAAACCTTCCACTCTCTACCCACCTGACACTCAGATATTAACTAAAGACTGCATGTGTGTGTGGGGAAGGGGGGGGGTTGGGGTGGGTGATTAGAGATGCACATAACGAGACATGCAGCTTTCATAATTAAAACAAATAGTGTGACAGGAAGAAAACCTTTTAAGAAGCATTTATAGAATGCAATGTATCACCCCTTTTGTGATATGACATTTAATTAAAATGCATTACATTATCTTTGATAATGTGGAAAGAGTTACGTGAGCGTCCTACATAAATCGGAGTATGGAACAATATCAGAAACTGAACATAATGTACCATTTGCATCTGTTTATGACCTGCAAGTTTGAGTTATTTACCTGTAACCTTCTCTGGGCAGGCTTATGGCTTGAGTGGGAGTCTGGTGCGGCAGAACAGATTTCCACTGGACCTCAGTTTCATCACACCACAATCTTGCCAAGGAACAAGAGCATGCTCGATGTAATGTTAAAGTACTTTCTGCTAAATTGCCTTTTCTTTCATTTGAAGAGGGAAGGCTGTCAGAATGTCATCATGTCCATTGACCTTGCGACTAGATGTAATGGACCCAACCCTTGACATAATCTGCAGTCCTCAACCATATTTTCTGTAAATTGCCTCGGCATTAGCTACATTGGCAGCTGGGGCTCTTTATTGATTGTTTTCTTTCTTTTATATTTTAAATCAATGTAATGATCTATTCTCAGAGGTCCCAGAAGCCCTTTGTTGGCCAGCCCTGAAGTTATTTGACCAATTGTTTAGATGGCCAGTCCCTCAATAATTGAAAACAAACAAAGGACTGCTTATTTTAATTAATCTAATAACACTTGTCTCTTCAGAACATGTAATTAAAGGGTCAGAACATTTAAAATCCTATCAAGCAACTGCAAAATCCATGGTTTTACTGATAACATATTTTAATAAATAAAAAATAAATAAAAAAATAAAAAATAAATAAAAGTATACTACTACATACATTTTGATAGTTTTTTCACAACTTCATTGTGTACTAACCAAAATAGGCTTATACAATCTTTTCACTCATCTGTGGTACAAAAGGCTTGAGGGAATATACCATAATAGTACATTTGACAAACATACAAGCACAAAGAAAAACAAAATAACTTAAAATAACAATAAAATAAAAAAACAGAGTTAACCATATGTATCTCTGTATATACTGCATCCAACTTGCTTTGGCAAATGGCACTGACCAATCACAGTTGAGTAGGGCTGAAACTTACAATGTACATGTAGACTTGCAAGTAAACAGTCAGTATGACCAGCAAACTAGAAATGATTGGACTGAATTGTGTATTGACGCTTGTATACCAACCCTGTTCCGAGAAATGTCTGACTTGAACAATATTGCATAGAAGCAGGGTTTTTTACAGTTGCCCTCAAGTGCAAACTACAGCAGAAAATCCCACAACTTGACAGCAAATCCCACAACATAACATTAAATTTCACGACGCGACAGCATTTGGCTACAACACGACAGCATTAGTAAGACTGAAGCAGAAACGATAGGTAGATATTGGACCCTGATGGTCTTTGGTTACACTAAATGGGTCCATATACGTTTTGATAGTTTTTTCGTTTTAACCAAGAAACACTCAAACAGAAATAGTCTGTCTTTTCGATTTTGTTTCAATTCATCCATCCATCCATCCATCCATACTCTTGTTTTTGTTGGATTCCTCTCAACACCCTCTTGTTAGGGTGTTGACCCCGTTTTGTTGGTCCATTCCCTGTCAAAAGTTATTAATCCTGTGAGACTGACACTTCCTAGCACCATGAGGGTTCATCCCACGTTCCACATGAGTCGTGTGAAAGTCCACTGGTGCCCGAGACCCCCGCTCCTCCTCCGCACATGATCAATGGTGGGCCCGTGTATACTGGTAAGAAACCTCTGGCCATTAGATGTGGCAGGGGTCATCCGTACCTTGTGGACTGGGAGGGGTATGGACCAGTGGAAAGAGCCTGGGTGTCGGCCAGTAACATACTGGATCCTGATCTCATTTGTGACTTTTACTGGCTACATCCTGGGGATCCTGGGGCGTTTGGTGTCAGCCTTCAAAGGAGAGCTAATGTTGCGTCCTGTCCCTGTGTCAAGTTATTGTTTTATATTGAAGGGTTTCTGTTCCCCCTAGTGTTTTTTTTAATTTTTTTTGTTTTAACTTCCGGTTAATTTTCCCACCTTTGTGCTTACCTGTCCTGAAATTACCTGTCCTCGCCCTAATGTGTTGCACCCATGTCGCATTGTCTCCCCTTTCTTGTGTGTTTGAGTTCAGTCTTCCCCTTGTCCCAGTGCGAGATCGTCTGCTTCCCTGTGTTCAGCTTTAAAGCGTTTTCACTGTGTCCTGTTATTCTGAATTCCTGTTGTTTCCCTGGATTTTGACCATTGCCTGTATTTCTGATTTTCCCTTTGCCTGCCGATTTGGACACTGTTGCTGTAAGTTTATTAAGCTAGCAAAATAAACTTTTGCTTTTTATATTCTGAGTTGTGTTTTTTGGGGTCCATCCTTCTGTGTGCGTGATACACCTTGATAAGGTTGATTCTGCCAAGAAATACAAGGATACTTGTCCCTCTTATCATTTCTTTGAGACTTTTGACCAAAGGATTGATGTTTTCTGCATATAGTTGGTTCATTTTTTGTTGGGGTGACCTTTATTCTTGAATATGTCATCTCAGAAGGGCTGAATGTATTGTATTACACGCTGTATTTATGTCATTGTCCAAGATCAGTATTTATGACTTATTGAAATTTACTTTATGCCCAGATTTTTTTGTTTTTTGTTGGACATGTGTCCATGGGTATGTTTTGTTGCTTTTGAGATGGGAAAATACATAAAAGCCCTATGTTACACAATTGTGTTTCAAGTTTTTAAATTTAAAGTGTTGGAATTTTATGTAAAAATGGGAACGAAGTTTTTTTTGATGAAATACATGTAAAATGACTTTTTTGGTAATTATACTTTTTGAACATTCTTTTTGTATTTGTAGATATTAAATTATACAATTGTCATTATACATTTAGTATGTGTTGGATACTTTTACCATCAAGCTGCATCTCAACAATTTGGTAGAGGCCTAAATTTAAAAAAACAACTGTGGGGTCTGTAAAACATTTTTTTTTCTGTTTTTTCTTGGAGTGAACATTACAGGGTTAAAATCTAGTACAAGGAGGCTATCTAATAGGTAAAACATTAGTTGCGTAAATGTTGCCTTGATTAGTTCTTCCCCTGTCATAAGCAGACTGAAGAGCCCGACTCCACTGAAGGAGTATAATAATCTCTCTCTCTCTCTCTCTCTGTTTCTCTCTCTCTCTCAACACATCATCGTATCAGAGAAGCAGCCGAGCTTTGTGTTCAGAAAGTTAAAGGGCGAAGGAGAAGCTGGGAGCTGCTGCTGACACATTGTGCTCAGCACCGCGGACAGCGCACGATTGGAAACTCGGACACAAGACATCCATCGATATTGCAGATTTTTTTTGAGAATCAGAAGACTGAACTGACAATGAGGAGTTTGGTTTAGAGGATCTACTCCTTTTAATTTAATCACATAAAGACTTGGACTTTTCCCGTTTGTGCCAAAGTAAGCATGTTCTCCTCTTGCTCTCTGAATACACCAACACTGTAGGTTTGTGTATGCGTGATTTAAAAAGACAACTTTGCATTGGTAGAAGGCTACAACAAGTCATTAAGCAATGAGTTGATATACCATCAGTGCGGAAATAACATGCATATGCAGTACTGCTTGTATTCATAACGCAGGCGTTATTGAGAGCTTTTAATCAAGTCGTACGCAAAAGCCGTGGCACTGTTCCCAACGATACTCCTTCTTGACGCCCGACACAGCATGCTAAATTATGTGTCTCAGTGTCTAGTAGGATGAGACTTTGCAGTGCGTAATGACGAATGCGACTCCCTACCAAAAACTTAGCAGTTAGAATGTAGGACACACGGCAACATATCGCTATCTTTGGAGTTCCTCATGACGCAAGAGGAAGACGCATGAAAGGTATTTCCAATGAAAGAGCACAGCTCTCATCTGTGGTCAGAGTCACCCTCTATTTCTTGGGCACTCAAACACACTTCAATTTGAGACGCACTAGATTAGATATAGATCAGGTAGGTCAGACCTAATTTTTTTTCATCTGATATCTTGATGTGTGTTGGCTGCTCATCCTCCTCCTGTGTCTGTTTCAAAGTAAGCATGGCAGAAATAAAGTCTTTCTTCTAAATCAGTGAAAACGGGAGGAAGCAAATCTATAGCTGGACTCTGTGGCACCATCTTCTTATCCAAAACCCACAATGGAGCCCGTAGACCAGTCTGACTGGGATCCCCTTGCATCAGACTTCAACTCATCCTCTGCGGCCACTCCCTCACCCTTCCTCCATTCCTACCTCCGCCTCTTCAACATCTCGTCCAACCTGTCCACTCAAAGTGTCCCCTTTCAGGGCAGCAGCACTCTGATGACAGCAGTCATCTCCCTCACAGTCTTCATGGTGGGTCTGACTGGCAACACTCTGGCCATCTATGTGGTGCTGCGTTATGCCAAAATGAAGACAGTCACCAATATCTACATCCTGAACCTGGCTGTGGCTGATGAGCTCTACATCATCGGGCTCCCCTTCCTCACCACACAAAACGTGCTCTCCTATTGGCCGTTTGGCTCCTTCCTGTGCCGTGTGGTCATGACGGCAGACTCTATGAACCAGTTCACATCTATTTTCTGCCTGACGGTCATGTCCATTGATCGCTACCTGGCTGTGGTTCATCCAATCCGCAGCACCAAGTGGAGACACCCCCGCGTGGCCAAGGTGGTGAGCACAGCCGTGTGGGTCGTGTCCTTTGTGGTGGTCCTACCTGTGGTCATCTTCTCTGATGTTCAGGTATAAACTGCAGTCCTGGTCGCTATCCTTTCTATTTAAGTGCAAATTAGCTTAAAATACATGTCGCAATATCAGAATTAAAGGAATAGTTTAACATTTTGCAAAAAAAACTGAATTCACTTTCTTGCAGAGAATTAGATGAGAAGGTTGATACCCTTTAGCTTAGCTTAGCGTAAAACTGGAAATGGTGCTGTTGATGTAATTACAGAAAAAAAGTTAAACTAAAGCTGACTTTGACATTTGCTGGAGGTAATTCAACACGTGTTTTTATTTATTTGTGTTTTGTCAAAGATGTGTTTGTGGTTTTAATTTTTGTATGTGTTTGTGATCCATAGAAAACTGCCAAATATCAAACTTATTATGAAGGCACATCGTCAAAACCTGTCAGAACAGTTTTTAGCGGTTTTAATTTTAATTCAAAACTGCTGTAAATAATCTTTAACATAGTATCACACACCTCTGTAATTCTCCCTAGCTGTATGTATTGTTATGGCATCTTAAAGCTTGTTGTTTTGTTTTGTAGCTCAGAACATTACTGTTTTTGACTCTTGCTGCTCTCTACAACCTGCTGGTAACAACCTGCTGTTACAGCGTAAAGCAAAAGTAGGTGGAGAACGTCACTTCTGACAAAGTTGCTTTGTTAATGAACATGCCGTGCTGTAGTGCTAAAGACCATTGGTTTAATAAAAACAGGACACAATACTTTTTAGGCTACTTGCTGGTTGTTCCAAGTCCAATGTTTACCTCCCTCCTTGTCTGAGCAATATAATGGCTGAATTTTTAATTCATTTTACTCAGGTGGTTTCCTTTCCTTTTAGGACACATTTAACTCCTGCAACATGAACTGGCCAGAGCCAAAGAACGTGTGGTCAACAGCCTTCATTCTCTACACTGCCACAGTGGGCTTCTTGGGACCGCTGCTCATCATTTGCCTCTGCTACCTACTTATTGTTATCAAGGTCGGTATGTGTGTGGGTGTATAAATTCATACTGTAATCTGCACCGACATAATGATAATTTCCGTAATAATCAATACCCTCCCCCCATCATTTTCATCATTATCACTCTCATATTTAACCTCTTCACCTTCATCATAATGGTGCAGATGAAGTCATCAGGGGTGCGGGCGGGCTTCACCAAGCGTCGGCGTTCAGAGCGCAAGGTGACACGGATGGTGGTGGTGATCGTGGTGGTGTTTGTGCTCTGCTGGCTGCCGTTCTTCATCATCAACATTGTTAATCTGGTGGTCATTATACCGGAGTCCAGCGCCACAGCTGGCATCTACTTCTTTGCTGTCATTTTGTCCTACGCCAACTCCTGTGCCAACCCGGTGCTGTATGGCTTCTTGTCGGACAACTTCAGACAGAGCTTTAGAAAAGTAGGTTGAATATCTTCTAGGTATAAAAACTGTATAAAGGCGAAGTTTATAGAAGTAGTTAAACATTTGGGGAAATACAGTTATTTGCTTTCTTGCCAAGAGTTAGATGAGAATTTTGACACCACTGTCATGTCATGTTGTTCAACATCAGCAGCCATTTAGCTTAGCTTAGCATGGTTCCATCCAAAGGTAGTAAAGTTCCCCTTAGTTTTTCAGACAAATGAAACAACACTTATGATAGCGGCGGAGATTCCACTGAGGGCCGAGGGGAAGTCAACAAAGGAATATCAAATTAAATTAAATGCAACAATAGACTGCAACAATATTTATTAATTTTTTTTCTAAAAGACAAAACTTATGTCATTAGAACAATATGAGAGATGTTAAAAAATCAGCAAATAGAGGCTTTACTATAACTATCTTTGAATGAGACTACAACTTTTAAATTGAGTATACTGTCCAAAATGTGTACATTCTGACCTGATCTGTTTCTAGCCTGGTTGTCAAATGCTGTTGCCTTATCTTATTACATGAAAATGGTCAATGGACCTTTAACACAATGGCGGTTGTTGTTCCTGGAGATGTCAGGTAATTGCTGCTGTGGCCTTGCAGGTGCTGTGTGTAAGGAGTGTGAGGTGCAAAGTCAATGGTGTGGATGATGGTGACCCCAGTGCTCCACGCACTGAGAAAACCACAGCACACGACTGCATCCGTCTCTCCCCTCGTAACCAGGCCTTCCACGATCCCCAGAACAGCCAGGTATGTGTCTGTGGGTCTAAATTAAAGCTATAGTGCGTAGTTTCTGTTTGACAACACCACTGTTGTTGCATCCACATGACACAAGCCTTCCGTTATTGCACACAAGCTTCCACCCCTCCTCCATGCAGTGGCCAAAGTGGACACGGACGATTATAAAAACATTATGGACTCTTCGGAAGAGGTAATTTCAGTATCTTCACTCGAGTTAGCAGAAGACATGATCTTCTGAAAAAAGCCATGCTAAGAAATTAGTGCTGTCAAATAATTAAAATATGTAATCGCAATTAATTGCATTAATGTCACAGCTAATTGCAATTAATCACAAAGTGATTAAACTACAAAGTTGGCTAGTCCAAAAAGAACAATAATCTCGCAATAAGAAATTGACTTAGTTAAAATGGGTTTGCGTTAACGCCGTTAATAACATGTTTGACTGACAGCATTTGAGTGTTTTGTGAACCTGATAGTGTTAAATAGCTTTGAATCAACTCCTTTTGCAATGGCTTGAATGTAGCGGACGTTCATTAATATAAAAAAAGCTACGCACTAAAGCTTTAATCAGCAGGCAGGTTTGAGCTGTGAGGTGCATCAGACTATCAGAGAGGCTCTTATGAGACTCTCTCAAAGCTCTTTAACTGTAACTGTAACTTGACCTTTATTTACCCTGTATGTCATTGTGCTTTTTTTCAATTTAAATTTTTTAATTACAGTAAGAAATACAGATAGTCCACTCAGCAGCACCTTGCACACACATGAATTAAAAAGTATATTTTACTGGGGGAATGACAGGAAGAATTGAAGAAGAATTCAGCAAAGGCTGCTGCAAGTTTTAGGTAAATATTGTAAAAATAACTTATAATAGGCTTTTTATTATTCAACTTTTGTGCTGAATTGTATTGTTTTGTTTTGGTAACCTCCAGTCAAAAAAAAAAACACTGTTAAAAAACAAGTTACCCGGAGTTGAAACAAATTCTCTTTCTGTTTCAACCTTTCCCTCCTTTTACCTTCATTAACATGCCACCCCTCATTTGTTTTATCATCCCACTGCTTTTGCTGCCTTCTTCCTTTATTCCATGACTCTCACCCTCTTCTTCCTTTCTCTGAAGATCTCTCCTCACCCCTCAAGCTCGCCTATCTCTCACACAGCAGCAGACCTGCACAGCTCCACCCCTTCATGTCAACCTCCCCCCACTTGCCCAGGAATCGGACCAACCACTACCACGGTAACCTCCACAGCAGCCTCCACGGTAACCTGCATGGTAACCAGGGCTGAACTTCCCTCAGCCAGTGCCCTGACTACACCCTGACTATGCCCCCCTATTCAGTGTTATGGCAAGGCACCTAACTCTGTTAAGGTTAGGGTTTGGTGCCTTGAAGTCAACGGTCGCAGCGCTGCCTGGACGTCGATGTTGGGGGCTTAGAAGACCATTGAGCCCTGCATTCATAGCTCTGCAGGAATAGTAGCCAACGAATGATGAACATCACTGTGTTTTAGGAAGTGAAAAGAGAAGCTGAGGAGGAAAAACATGATATGAGACTACAGAATTGGAAGCAGAGGGGTTTGATTAGATGATCGAAATATAATTTTTTTTATGTTTTTCTGCAGTTACAGTGTCTAACTCGGCTACTTTCTGACACACACGTACACTCATTCTATATGCATTCCAACATTTATGATCCATTTTAGTGGAAAAACCTCATGAATATTTTTCATGTCTCAATGTGTATCTTTACCTGTCTGAGTCAGCCAGCTGTTTTCTTTCCATCCAACCATCTGACAAGTGCCTTTTCAGCTTCCCTCAGCAAGTATGAGAGCTTCTAAACAGACACAGAAACAGTCAGGCGTCCCTTTTCTCACTCTCTACTCATCTGTTAAACACCATGTAAGAATGTATTTTTTACCAGAACCAAAAATGCCATTGCGGACACAGTGGAGAAGATTCCCTGCAGGTATATCAAATTTATTTTGGTAAATTGTGTGTTACAGGGTTCACTTTCACATCCACACGTTGTATTTTCAGATAAAATCCTTGCCTCTTATTGCTTCAATAACTGTAAACAGCAAAACAGTTTAATGCACAAATGTGTCATAGTAAAAATGTGTTTAAAGCTCCAAATGACTTCTGTGCTCTTCACATAATTTAAATGGGTCAGTTGTGATGAATGAAGTTGACATTTGTATAGCTTTGTGGGAAAAGTCTGCTATAATCCTTTTTGTATACTGTTTTTATTTTTCAGAAAATGGCTTGGTGTATCAGCTTCTGAGTCACAGGAAATGTGAAGTGTTTTTCTGTAAACATGTAGCCAGCATTGAACACAAAAACCTTTAGCCCTCTTTGTACACATATATGCCTATTTGTATGTGTTTTTGTGTAATTGCGTGTCTTGTATGTGTGTGCATTTGTGGCTGTTGTGACCATGCTTTGCTCAGCACCTTGTTTACTGTTCAATAGAAAACGTATGCAGTGACTATTTTGGATCAGACTGGCAGCAAAGTACCTCTTCTGCCACATAATCCATTAGCCTTTGAAATGCTTATACTGCAAATGTATTGGCCCACAAGCTTTTATTAAAAAAAACAGGTGACAATTTGAACACAGCTTCTCTTTTTGGCTACTTAGGACACCTAAAGTATTGTTTTATTATCGCTTATGTGAGCCGTTTCTAGTATTTGTATTATATCACCACACAACCAATCCCTTTATAAAAGCAGCTGTTGTGTTATTCAATAAAAGCTGATAAAAACTGAATAATGTTCACATTAATGGAATGAGTTTTTTCAACATGTAGTTGTGAGAATAAGTTTAGCTGTGAAAAAATCTCAATGGTCGATGTTTATGCTTTTTTTAGCTACTTCTATGTAAAGAAAACAAGAACATTAATGTGAAAAGAGGCTCATCAGGTAATAGTAAGGACGAGAGGTGATGAGAGGGAAACTTGTGGAAGCTGTCCTTGCAAGAAGAATATTAGCAAAGCTCTTAAGCCTGAAGGCTTTCAAATGCAAATACAGATAACATATCATATATACAGTGGTTTAGATGCTTTGGTGCTATATGTTTGTTGGGTTTCCTTGGAATAAAATGCTGTTGTAAAAACCCCACATTTCTGAAGTATAGTATGAACTTAGTATGTCTGTACATTCCCACATATATTTATATATTCTCATATATACTGTACACATATAGTACACAGTGGTGCTCATGAGTTTACGTCTCCATGCTTAAGTTGACTAAAAAGAGGAATAAAAAAAATCATGTTTTGGAAATTCATCATTATACATTATCATTTTAATTAAAAAATTAGGTAAAATCCAACCTTTAAGGACACC
>NC_045734.1:22098104-22098286 GCF_008692095.1 Etheostoma spectabile | reverse complement strand
TTTTCTTTGTGAATGAATAATGTATTGTAAATAAATAAATGTTCTTGCTTATAATAGAGGGCGCATGAGTATACATACCCTCATGTTAAATTCCCATGGAGGCAGGCAGACATTTATTATTAAAGGCCAGAGTATTTCATGGATCCAGGATACTAGGCATCCTGATAAAGTTCCCTTGGCCT
>NC_045734.1:22097609-22098094 GCF_008692095.1 Etheostoma spectabile | reverse complement strand
AATAGCCCCATATCATCACATACCCTACACCATTCATAGAGATTGGCATGGTTTTATTTTAGTTAGACTGATAGCCGGTTTGATTTGCATTGAGAGATGATTTTATGGAAAGTATCCCATGCCAATATCTGGATCCATGAAATAACTGGCCTTTAATGATAAAAATCTGCCTGCTTCTATGGGAATTTAACATAGGGGTATGTTTACTTATCCCCCCTCTATTTTGAGGAAGAACATTTATGTATTTAAAATACATTATTCAAACACAAAGAAAATTGGTGTCCTTAAAGGTTGGATTTTACCTATTTTTTTAATTAAGGCATTAAGAGAAATTTCTAAAACGTGATTTTTTTTATTCCTCTTTTTAGTCAACTTAAGCATGGGCATGTCAACTTATGAGCATCACTGTATATTTCAGCAATAACTCAACAGATACACATACAGTATAGAGATCCACAAATACACACACACACACACACACACAC
>NC_045734.1:22094921-22097599 GCF_008692095.1 Etheostoma spectabile | reverse complement strand
ACACACACACACACACACACACACACAAATAAAGAAAAAAACTGCAGCTGTTATGCTGATTAATATGAAATTGTATTTGTACAAAACAACACTGTTTTTTTCAAGTACTCAACAAACACTTTTGTAAGTATTTTTAAAGATATTTAATAAATTAAAACCATATTTAAAAATATCATTTGGTTGCATAACTCATGCATAAGTTTTTCTATTGCTAAACACTTGGAAAGACTCTATGGTCCAACTTTAGGTGTCTCAGTGCTTTTCCAGGCAGCTGCAATAAAGTGTTTCTCATTTTTTGCATAGTCCAAGGATTATTGCCTGTGGGCAGACAGGCAACCCAAGAGAGGTAATATCACAAATAGTTTGTGTGACCTTTCCCCAGACATTTTTAATTATTAGTCAGTTCCAAAGGCAGTGAAATAACGTGACGTTCCTCTAGGCCCCATTTCTTTTTTTCTTTGTTTTATTATCGTCAAAATAGTGGGAGGGAGTTATGTTGGCCTACGCACGCATGAACCATTTCAATTGTATCAGTTCAAATCTGGTGTTGAAATCTGGCTTTGTGCATCTTGGCAAATGTCAAAGTCATCTTCAGAATTTGTTTTTTTACACCTAAGTATTGTGTAAGCATTAAGCTTAAGTTATGAATTTTTTAGGAAACAGGGTTGATTTGATGCTGTGTTTAAGTGTGCTTGTATTTTGTACCAGACTCAGCATTCTTGAAAAATGGGCTACGTGTATCTTTTAGCGGTTTTACAATGTATCAGTATACAAAATACAGAGCTTTATTGTTAATGAAGATGTGGGTCAGAATTGTTTGAGAAACAATGCATGGCTGCGCCAATCTGGGCCGCCAAACAACACCAGGGCCAGTTAAGAGCTTAACATCTTGGTTATTAGTCTGTTAACATATTTTTTCACAAATATAGCATAACTTAACATAGAATTTGGTGGATAGATATGGCCCCAACAATCAATCAGATGTTGATGGTGGAGCAGGGTCCAGAGGGAGAAAATGACATGTAAGAGATACAAGTAATTCAACTTGTACTCTCGTGTATTACCATAATCACATGGTTCATTAAAAAATTCTGTGTATTGGCTTCAAACATTGCTATTTGAGAAAACAAAATGTCAATCTGACTTGTGAATCATCAAATTACCTGTGGTCTGAACAAAATCATCAGGTAGCCTGTGGACCAGTTTAAGTTTTGTTTTTTTGTTCCGAAAGCTGATTGCTCAAATTTGTAAAAAAACAAAAAACAAACAACAACAACAAAATAAATGATGTCTTTAAGAGTGATATTAAGCATTGATCCATGTTGGCAGATGTCTTTTATCTGCCTTCCAGGCTGCAATACACCGGGAAACGTGTCCAATTATCACATCCAGCTGCTAATTGCACATCAACTAACTACCACATAAGTAGATGCTAAATCCCAGCGCAAACCCAGAGCAAATCAATTTTAATGACATTTTCAAACATTTACATCTTATTTAGTGAAGTACTGGCTGATGAATTATACTCATCACATAAATTGTAAACTTCCTGGTCAAATAAATCATGACGTGTTAACATCTGTTACTCACACTGTTCCAATGTTGCATGACCTTCCATTCAATGCTCTCTACTTGAAGATATATATAGAGTTGAATTTTCATTGATGATCATATTTTATTGAACTTTGAAATGTATTTCCTTCTTGGTAAAATGAAAATGAAGACAACGCAATACAAAGCAGTTTTTTCAGTTCCTGCCATTTTATTCAATATTAAATAAATGAATAAATACATAAATAAATTAATAACTACTTAAATACATGAATAAATATATAAATATGCCTTTTGAATACATAATTAAATAAATACATACATAATTAAATACATGCAAATACTCATAAAAATGAATCAATTAGTTAAATAAATATATTAAAAGGTTTTCCTTTTAATTATTTTATGGCACTTTTATTTCATAAGTCTACGTTAATTTATTTCAGGAGACTTTTATTTCATAATGCCACATTTACTGATTTCCCTCAATATTTATTTCAACTTCTTACGTATATACAAATCAGATCACATTAGTTCACATTCTGAATAGGGCAAAAAAAGAAGAAGTAAGAGTTCACCCCAACTGGCAGCTCACAGGGCTCTATCCAGCGCACAGTCACCTATTCTAGGGTAACTGAACCAACAACTAGTGCTGACCTGACCCCGCCCCCTGATTTGCACATAACAACTGGAAATAAATAGAGAGGGAAATCAATAAATTTCCAGTCCATCCATTCCATCTTTGTCCGCTTATCCAAGGTTGGGTCGCGGGGGTAGCAGCTCCAGCAGGGGACCCAAACTTTCCTTTCCCATGCCACTTTAATCAGCACCAACTGGGGGATCCTGAGGTAGGCTGTAGGCACTCCATTGGTATCCTGCGGGGAAACTTGACCTCAGATTTAGAGGTGCTGATCCTCCTCCCAGCTGCTTAACACTCGGCTGCGAACCAATCCAGTGAGTGCTGAAGCTCGCAGGCTGATGATGCCATCAGGACCACATCATCTGCAAAGAGCAGCGATGAGAACCCCAGCCCACCGAACTGCAACCCCTCCCCCCCCGACTACGCCTCGATATTCTGTCCATAAATTTGACAAACAGGATTGGTGACAAAGCACAGCCCTGGCGGA
>NC_045734.1:22090193-22094911 GCF_008692095.1 Etheostoma spectabile | reverse complement strand
CCCTCACCTGGAACGAGTCCGACTTACTGCCGAGAACCCGAACACAGCTCTTGCTTTGGTCATACGGAGATTGGATGGCCCTGAGAAAGGACTCCCTCACCCCATACTCCTGCAGCACCTCCCTCAGAATCTCCCAGGGGACCCAGGCATACGCCTTCTCCAGATCCACAAAACACATGTAGACTGGTCAGGCATGCTTCCAGGCTCCTTCCAGGATCCTTGTGAGAGTGAAGAGCTGGTTTGTTGTTTCACGACCAGGACGGAATCCGCATTGTTCCTCTTCAACCTGAGGTTTGACTATTGGCCGAACCCTCCTTTCCAGCACCTTATAATGTGATACCTCTGTAATGAAGTGAAGTGAAGTGTGATACCCTTGTAATTGGCACACACCCTCGGATTTGGATAAGGGAGGCCGTTCCTCCCAGTCACGCCGCTCCATGTTTGTCTGTCATTGCCCACGTGCGTGTTGAAGTCCCCCAGTAGAACCATGGAATCCTCCACTGGAGCCCCATGCAGGACTCCATTCAAGGTCTCCAATAAGGTCGAATACTCCCAGTTTTTTTTGGTGCATATGTAAAAACAGCTCAGTTTTCCCCCCACAACCCGCAGGCGTAGGGAGGCGACACTCTCATCCACCGGTGTGAACTCCAACGTAGCTGCACTCAGCTGGGGACTTGTGAGTATCCCCACACCCACCCAGCGCCTCACACCCAGCAACTCTGGGGTAGAGTCCAATCCCTATCCAGGAGTATGGTTCCAGAACCAAGACTGTGTGTAGAGGTGAGACCCACCATATCTAATTGGTAGCACTCCACCTCCTGCACAAGATCTGGCTCCTTCCCCCAGAGAAAGGTAACGTTCCACTTCCCCAAAGCCAGCCTCTGCCCCCGGGTCTGGTCCGTCGAGGCCCCTGACCTTCACTGCCACCCGTGTGGCAGGGCATCCACCAATAGCGGTTCCTCCCACAGGTGGTGGACCCATGAGATGGAAAGGGTGCCACGTTGCTTTTTCGGGGTGACTCTTAGGGGTTTATGAGTCATCAATAAATGTGGCATTAGGAAATAAACGTCTAGGGAAATAAATAAATATAGATTTATGTAATAAAAGTACCATGAAATAATTAAAAGTAAAAGCTTTTAATATAGTTATTCATGTATATATTTTTAACTAATTAATTTATTTGTATGTGGCTATTCACATTAATTTTTTCATGATGTATTTCAAAGGCATATTTATTTATTCATGTATTTATGTATTTATTCATTGATTCAATATTGAATAAAACGGCATTCCATATCTGACAGGCAATGTAAGAACAAAAGGACCGCTGTCTGATGAGGCTCAGTTGGTTTGACCTTTAACTTTTCTCCTAACAAACACGCTTAAACACCAATGCTAGTAGATACACAGAAAGCAGGAAAGGCATAGCTGAAACCGATACTTTTACAAATGCTTTTGTGCTCCATGAGGCAGCATGATGACATGTGGTGACAGAGAGAATGTAAAATATATACGAAAGGGGTGAGACTTATCTGAGACCTATTAGGTCTGACGGATGTAATAGGTCTGTCTGTGTAAGTAATTTTAACAATAATTTTTTATAAATTATTTTTAATACTTTTTCGGCAAGAAAGTCAAGTGAGGAGTCACAGAGAAATAGAATACAGAGAGTAAAAGAGAACAGAGAGTCGAGGACGGAGAAAAAAGCAGAAGCAATGTAATGTTTAAGATAAAGAGACAGAAAGGTATGAGAAAGAGGAGAGAGAGAGAAAGAGAGAGAGAGTCTTAAATAACAGTTATTCCTAAAGCAACTATACTAATTCTAATGCCTTCTTACCAACCTCTGTGTTGCACTCACTCCTGCAATTGTTTTCTATTTCTTCTTTTTTCCTCTTTTGTGAGCCTATATGATCAAGGCCAGAACTTTGCTAAGGTACATGACAGAAAAATAGATTATCTTCTAAAGGAGCCTTGATGGTAATAGAAGTTGACCTCCACACATCATCAGCTGCGTCAGTCACAGAGAAAGAGAATACAGAGAGTAAGAGAGAACAGAGAGTCGAGGACAGAGAAAGAAGCAGAAACAATGTCATTCTATTCATTATCATTTAAGCCTTTTCTGTATTTCCAAATTGCACTGTGGATCATTCAGTGCAATATTCAACCTGACTCTATTAAGTAATACTACTTGATAGATTCATTCATTCATTTTCACATGGTTTCATATTAAATGTATTTAATCTACATTTTTGCTCTCCAAATGGCTTAAAATGCACTTGTTTAGATGGGGGCATGGGAAATACGGGAATTTTATTTTTGATTTATAGTAAACTCTCAATTTTCTATCCCTGTACGTTTTCAGTTGCAATCTCGGAGGCTTTGTTCTGTCATCTCTTCTTAATGAAACGGCTTCCACCACTTCCTTGCTTCAGGTCAATGCTCAATTTTCCACACTGATCAGCTTCTTGTATGCCATTTGCTTTTTCTTTCTACATTTCTTGTACTACCCACATCTTCAGTCAGCCGTCTAATTCATACGAGGCAGTTCTCCTACCACTGAAAGAATAATCGTGAAAAAGTGAAGAGATACTATGTGTAGAGACGGGCACAAGGGAGCTAAGAGAGTGAGCAGTTGTCAAAGAGGAGAGGAAGTTGAAAATATGTTTCAGTCATCTCCCGTGGCCTCATTTCCCTTTGGTTCATGTCAGTAAACATCCTCCACAGTCATCCTTGAGTCAATCAATAACAGCTCAATAACTTTCACCTGGAATGGTAGAGCCCCCGTTCAGCCAATCAGTGGGATTTTGAAACTGCTCGGCTGCACTGATGAGATGTAAGCTAAAGATTTCCCCAAGATCAGTGGTTTCAGAGACATTGATTGGTTCTCTGGGTTGAATAAAACACAATCAGTGCGGCAGCATCTGGATCATCAGAAAAAAACAAATATGTGGGATTCATTATTCATATCTCCAATTTTCATCAAAATAAACTCAGGGATATAGTATATCAGACAAAGTCCTTACTGTCATCACATCTTTTGTCAAGACTTTGTCACACCAGCATTTAAAATGGTAACATTCAATAGCAAAATCAATTTGTATCATAAAATTCCTATGATCGGGGGCAAGGTAAATATGTGCCAATATTTTGTGTCAAGTTGTACTTTATGGTAAAATTTAAAACGCAAATTGACCGATAGTAGAAATCTTAGAGAGATCTAGCCGGAGGGTCAAAACATTGACCCTATTTGTGTACCATCCACTTTCATTTGACATCCTTTTTTGGAGCATAAACAGACCCACAAAAGAGACATGGTTTGTCGAGAGTTAAGAAACGATGGTATAAATACGTCTGTAAATGTGATGTGTGTGAGGTGTCCTGTTAGCAACAACTGCCTACACAACTCACAATCAGTTGCAAACTCTTAGCAATAAGATAAATAAATTACAAATCACAAAAACTGTGAGAAGAAATGCCAGGGAGTAAACCGCTCAGTAAAGAGAAGTGTGAAAGCCTTTATTAACTATGCACCGCTTATGATTTTTCCTGGGAATGTTGCCACAGATACCTTGTTGGTAACACTGCAAATTCTAGTGCTTTCATCCGTGAGCCATAGGCTCTATCATCATTGTGTTACCTCATTTGGCAATAGATACTGGCTTAACAGACATTTGTTTAATGAAATTCTTTGTTTTGGGTTATAACTGTTACCAATCACCCAGCAGTGGTTGGTCCGCCAGAGAGGGTAGATTGGGCGGAGCTAACGGAACAGACTTGCTCTTCATCTCACTTGTGTGTGAAGAGGCATACTGATTGGGAAGTGAGATCCAAAAACACGTCTGCAATCAGTGCTTATTGCCATAGGTGCTGCAAAAGAGAATGAAACGGAGATCTTTGAGAAGGGAATTCTGAAGCTGTAGAGTCATCTTGAGAGAGAATAAGGAATGAAAAAGCTGAAGAGGGTTCATTAGAACCAAAACCACTCTTTTTTTCTAAACTTAACCAAGTATTTTTGTTGCCTAAACCTGAGAATATTTCTGGCAAAAATCCCTGAAGGCCAATTTCTTCAGTGTGCAGCACGAAATCAGACCCAGAAGAGTGTGGGGACCGCAAAGAAGTAGGTGAAAAGAAGAGTGTGACAGTAAAATCCAAGTGCACTTTGATTTCTGGTCGGCTCTAATCACACAGAGATCTGACATAGCTATTGTTATATTTGCACTCATCTAATTAAGCAGTCTGCTGTCTACAGGAGCAAGAGAGTTGAACTGAAGCCTCGGTAGAAATCCTGTGTGTGTGTGTGTGTGTGTGTGTGTGTGTGTTTATATGTTAAAGCAACATCCTGTCTTTGTTTGTTTAAAAGGCTGAAGACCCCCTGGCGAGATTATGAGACTTTTGGGCTGGACAGCGAGGTCCGCCGGGGAACAAAATAGAAGAGCAAGGGTGTTGAAATATGAAAGGCCACGCAGTCGGCGGTCTGTATTCAACGCAGCTCCAAAGCACCAGCTTCTCACTCTCTGCTGGTCCTCTCTCATCTCTTCACCACTCTTCTCACCCCTCTCCGTTGCACTCAGCATCAAGCTGTTGTTCCTTTCCTCCACTTTCCTTTTCTGCAAAACCAGGGTGTAGTGTGTTTTGTCCTCAATTTTACCACATAAAATTATGTAAATGCAAATATTACATGTGGAATAGTATCTCAAAGAGAGGACAAAAGACATAAA
>NC_045734.1:22089777-22090183 GCF_008692095.1 Etheostoma spectabile | reverse complement strand
AAAGAATATTTGTAAGAATACAGAGGACGTGCATTTTTTGGCACTTTTGTCCCTTTCTTTCCCACAGAGTCACACACACGTATTCTTCCCTGCAGCAGGGACTTACACACCCTTTTTACATACCGTAATGAGCTTTAAATGAACACGGTTTCTATGTTTCTCCTGACCTACAGGGCTGCAAGGTTTTCTCTGCCTGGTACATAATTGCATTTTCTTGTTTGCAGCTGTAATCAAACCCTAAGATAGCTGAAATAAGTAATACAAAGACTGGACTCGGCCTGTTGGACTGCCAAGCACTGCCTCAGGGAGTACTGTCTCAGGATCAGTTAGCTCATATGAGGCGATGAGGAGCAAAGAAACTGAACCCTGCTTCCCCCGTTTAGTTCTGACTCTGGGGACAGAAAGC
>NC_045734.1:22089502-22089767 GCF_008692095.1 Etheostoma spectabile | reverse complement strand
CAGACAACCTGAGAGGTCTGGGTGGTTCATAGTGTAGTAGAAGATCAGAATTGTATTTTGGCCCTAAACCGTTTAGTGATTTATAAACTAGAAAAAGTAGTTTGAAATCAATTCTTTGAGGCACAGGAAGCTAGTGAAAAGACTTCAGAACTGGAGTGATGTGATCCACGTTCTTAGTGAGGACTTGAGCAGCAGCGTTCTGAATCAGCTGCAGCTGTCCAATTTTTTAGGGAGACCTGTAAAGACACTGTTACAGTAGTCAAGT
>NC_045734.1:22089029-22089492 GCF_008692095.1 Etheostoma spectabile | reverse complement strand
AAGATGAAAGCATGGACAAGTTTTTCCAAATCCTGTTGACACATAAGTTCTTTAACCCTGGATATATTAAGATGATAATAGGCTTCCTTTGTAATTGTCTTAATGTGGCTGTTAAAATCCAGGTCAGAGTTCATGACTACACCAAGATTTCTGGCTTTGTCTGTTGTTTGAAGCGGAGTGCAGATTTTTATCGTCCCTCTTTGCACCTAAAACAACCACCTCAGTTTTTCCTTCCTTTAATTTAGGAAAGTTCTGGCACATCCAATTATTAACTTGTTCAATGCACTTGGTCAATACAAAAACTGACTATAGTCTCCTGGCAATAAGGTTATGTAAATTAGTGTGTCATCCACATACCTATGGTAACTTGTTATTTTCCATTATCTGAGTCAGTGGAAGCATGTAGATGTTAAATAGAAGAGGCCCCAGAATGGATTCTTGGGGAACTCCGCACATCATATTT
>NC_045734.1:22086313-22089019 GCF_008692095.1 Etheostoma spectabile | reverse complement strand
ATGCATAATTACCTATTGACACAAATTTGCATAAAATCCTTCTCTTGTATTTTTCTTAGAACAGCGTTTTGTTCTTCATACCCAGAAAACATTGATGTTGAAAAGCTGATTGTCTGACTAAAAGCCAGCTGAGTCCTGGTGGTGCATTCAGGTCAGCTCCGATGTTAGCACCCCATCTTCACTTGCTGTCATGTTTTGCTTTTTGAGCTGCCAATGACTTAATCTACATACGAGATGTGAGTCAGCCAATATAACAAAGTGTTATACCTTTACAATTTTCCACCAGCTTAAGTGGATGAAAGCATGGACCCTGAGAAAGTGCCAGCACAGAGACAACCATTAAACTGAAGAAAATTGAGAAAAATATTGTTTTAATTAGTTTTAATTATCCAGAGTAGCATGCCTCTTTGATGATAATGCATTAGTACTGATGTTCCTTCACCTGTTCCTAATTAAGATAACAAGTAAAGTCTTTTGACTGTCTACAGTGCAGCAATGAAAGCAGAAGGTAAAGGTCAGCATTTCATAATTTCCATGGGGGAGACATATCCCCTCACTTTAACTTGTTGAAAATGTTCCTCTTACTATCCAGCCACTATAGTCTTGATAGGGGAAGAGAAAAGTTGACAAAAAGTGTTCAAATTCTTGTTGTGAGTCTTTTGAGTTTAGTCTTATTACTTAGCCCTCAAAGCAATGAGCTGAAGGGCAGCAGTGAGTCACGTGTCTACACGGTTTTCCTCTCCGGCTATACAGACTAGCCTACATTGTTGGTGAAAGTTGTGGGAAATCTAAGCATCCTGAAAGGAAATAACCATATTTTTCCTATCCAGTCTTTGTGTGGGTACAAAGAAAGAACCGCTCCTAGGCTCAACGCTTACTTTTTAAAGTGGTTGCCAGGCATCAGCTTTTGGTTGCTGAAATTGACAATATGGTTGCCATGTTTTAAACTGCCAACATTTGGAGCAATTATTTTTATATGTAACTATACCACAAATCTTAAAACAATGCGACAATGGTTTGACATAATTTTCCATCACTCCCAAATAGCGGTACAACGGATCACAAAACTCAATTCAGACTCAAGACACAGTAAACAACTAAAACAGATGAGAAAAGGGTATTTTACAATAACTTTGAATGCGCCACAAGGTTTACGGGTTTTAAGTTAACACAACCTTTAGTCAAGTCTCCTAAGCCTCTCCCCCCACAAGGGAGAATGAATGTGTGTGCCTGAGCAGTGATTGACACGCAGTTAGACCCCTGGTTGCCAATTGACTTAATATGGTTGCCAAGGGCAACCGGGCAACCATAACTGTCGAGCCCGGCTGTTCTCAGCTTGTGACAAGGGTTTTGTTATGCCCCTTAATTTAGGACTTTGACTGACACTTCACACAGGGCTGAGGTACCCTACCAGGACAAACATCAATTTAGCTTTTTCTCAGTGATGGTCGAGTTAAAACAGGTCCTATACCAAATGCCCCTTGTCAGCTCAGTGATTGGATGTCAAACTGCTGTGCACGTGTCTGTACAGAAAAATGAAAGAAAAGAATCCAAACTTATAAAAGCAAACAAAGGCATAGCCAAAAAAACAAACGCATTTATGTCTGTAAAACGTTTAAAAAAATAAATAGAAAAGACATTGATATTTAGTGGTTCACAAATGCAGACATACCTTCTATGAAAAACAGAAGCTATGAGTTGGAAAAATCAATTCACATTTAAAAAGACAATTGTAAGTTTATGTGTTATATTTTCCTGCTGTATAAGTAGTGAAACCATATTTCCATAACTTTGAACTGGTCCAATATTTTGAGAAACTATGTAACGATTTTGTAGATTTTCATAGGCAACTGTGTCTTTCAACACACACACACACACACACACACACACACACACACACACACACACACACACACACACACACACACACACACACACACACACACACACACACACACCAACTGATCAATAAACATATACGGTTGCAGTTTTCTAATTGCTAACATGCTAAAATGACATGCATAACACAATTATTTAAACTGACACAAGCAAAACCAAGTCTCCAAAAGTCAAAACATTTTCTTCTTGACACATTTTGCCATTCAAAATGGCACTTTTTAAAACGCACTGAACACAGTTCTCCGCATAGGACAACAATCTGAGATTAAGTGGCCATCCAAAATAATACTACATTAGCTAATTGGCCAATATATGTGCCACATGGCCAAACATCTCCATGGTTAATTTTTGCCACTTCAATCAGGAAGTAAGCACTATGAAAAAACCACAGGGAGCACTTTTTTTTTTTTTTGTTTGTTGGTTAATGGAAGATGCTGCCTACTTATTTTTCAGTTTCCTTTTTTCAATGCTATTATTTTATGTTGATATTCTTATGCATCATGATGTGTTTTTCAATTTCAATCTTTAAACATTTCCTTGATTTGTTTTTTTTTCCATGAAAGTTTTTAAGCTGTCAGGATTTTTTTTCTTACAATGTCACTGGTTTTCAGTTTCAACTTTCTGTCACTGTTTCGGCACAAAGGCACGTGGCTTGAGACGAGGGACAAAGAGGGCGCAATTTATGGATAATTTGCATACTCGTGAGAGACTTTTTCCATCTGAAATTGAGCCCGTCATCCTCACAGATGCCTGGAATAACCTCATGGCCGTATATCTGCGATGGCTTCGACAAGTTCACCTGCAGCC
>NC_045734.1:22085388-22086303 GCF_008692095.1 Etheostoma spectabile | reverse complement strand
AAGTAAGTCTCTTTACTTCTGCAGTTTTGTTTTTCCAATTTAAGCAGGCAGGTTTTATGTTAACATTTAATGGATGTTGTGCAGTGTTGGCATGTTAGTGTGAATACAAGCTAACGTTAATGATAGCAAATAGCGCATGTTAGCTAATGCTGGCTAAATTGTGGCTAATAGTAATGTTAGCCAATTTCTCCTGTCGGGATCATTCTCAATCTGTCCTCTATAATCTAGCATTTTTTCATATTCTGTCTTCTAACCTAGGAGTTTGAGGCCAGTGTTATTGCTGCTGCAAAAAAAAAGAAAAATCCAACCTTTTAAGGACACCAATTTTCTTTGTGAATGAATAATGTATTGTAAATAAATACCCCTATGTTAAATTCCCATAGAGGCAGGCAGATTTTTATTATCAAAGGCCAGTTATTTCATAGATCTAGGATACTATGCATCCTGATAAAGTTCCCTGGGCCTTTGGAATTAAAATAGCCCCATATCATCACATACCCTTCCCATATCCTAGAGATAGGCATGGGATACTTTCCATAAAATCATCTCTCAATGCAAATCAAACCAGCTATTGTCTAACTGAAATTTTGTAGTATGTATGGTGAAGGGTATGTGATGATGTGGGGTTATTTTAATTCCAAAGGCCAGGGGAACTTTATCAGGATGCATTGTATCCTGGATCCATGATATAACCTGTCTTTAATAATAAAAATCTGCCTGCCTCTATGGGAATTTAACATAGGGGTGTGTATACTTATGCCCCTTGTATTTTAAGGAAGAACACTTATTTATTACATTCACAAAGAAAATTGGTGTCCTTAAAGGATGAATTTTACCTCATGTTTTAATTAAGGCATTAAGATCAGTTTCTAAAACATGATTTTTTTTATTCCTCTTTTTAGTCAACTTAAGCAT
>NC_045734.1:22078843-22085378 GCF_008692095.1 Etheostoma spectabile | reverse complement strand
TATGTAAACTTATGAGCACAACTGTAGCTAAGCCACTGGGTGTCTGCAAAAGGACTGCGTTTCGGCGGATGCGAGAAGATGGACTATTAAGGGATTATTCAGCAACCTGACAAATTTGGAGCTGTACAGCCTTGTGCGTTCTGTTAAATTGAGAATGCCTCATATTGGCTACAGAATGATAAAGGGCAAACACCAAGCTATGGGACACAGTGTAAGATGGGAGCAGGTTTCAGCATCCATGCACAGGGTTGATTCTGCAGGGATCTTTGAGATTTACAGGGTTGGGCCGTGTTGCTAGAGGAATATATTCCATCAAGGGTCCATTTGGACACAAACTCATCAGGTACAGTACAGCTCTCTGTAGAATATGGGTGAGCCATATACATAAATGTTGTCTTTTGTAACAATAGTCTGTCTTGGTTGTTCTGTCTGAGCTTACAGATAATTTGATGTAACTGACCATCTGAAGAACACTGTCTCAAATACTAAGGCAGTGAAGTTATTTTTGTGTTGCACAATCCTAGTTGAACATTGTGAAATATATGAACTAGTAGAGAAATTGTTTATTTGTATTACATACCCCCTAGTAAAGCATCTATTTATATTGTGAATAAAGTGTAAAATTTAAATTTCATGATCACATTTATGTCACATCAATTTTCCTGTATATTGTCACATTTGTATGAAAGGTGCTGGTTACATCATCTGACTATGACACTTATACATTCAAAAGCCATTGTTTGAGTAACACTTCTCTTGTCGCTGAATTATTGTGGGTTTTATTTATTTTAAAGCTGCTGTTCATGTCCAGCAGTAAGAGTCACTTCAATCCCTTTTGTGATATTCTAGTCACATGGTCATCTTGCATAATATTAACAGTTATCTTTAAATAGTTTGGCAAGCACTTGAAAAACAAAACCACAACCATTTTTAAACAAATCAGCTTTTCATTACGATGTAAAGATCAAAAATACATTTCTCAAAAACTGGGCCCAATTCAGCCTGCGCATACTGCATTATTTTTTTTATTTTCATGTGCACTTAATGAAAGTAGAACTAAAAAACAGTTATTTTAAGTTGTTATTTTTCACTGTCTGCATGGCAAATTGTGCTGAAAACTTACGTTTTGTTTGCTGTAAGAAAAAAAATAAATCAAACCTGTGATTTTGAATGCTTGCAGAAAGTCCTGGAAGAGGTTTGATGGCATTTTCTCTTAAATGCCTTGGACTTCACCTCTAACTCAGCTGAGGCACTAGGATGCTCATTGTGTAATCAGCATCTGCCTAAAGATAAAATAAAAATCCAAAATTATGTGCAACAAAAAAAAAACAAGTCGTGAAAAGATGAGGGTGCAATAATCAAAGAGTTGCAACTTAAAAACATGTGCATTCCTGTCAAATAAAAGCTGTAAAGCAAATGTGGATGAGGAAATGTCCATCATATTTTCTCTGTCATCATCCTCGTTGGGGACAAACAGGTTTGAGCAGAGATCTGGGTGTCTGTCAAACAACTCAAGGTTGTAGACCTTCATGCCTTTTCTGATTTGCTGAAGGATAGGAGTCAGACGCATTGTAGCATGTACAACAATGTCTCTATTGTGAACATGGAACATTTGTCTTGATTAGTGGAGGAGCAAAACGAAACAAAAAACAACAAACAAACACATTTGTACGTTGTTTTTGCCTTTAAATATCATCAACCCTCTGTCATCCAAAAAGTATTGACATCAGCTAATGTATATACACCATAGTGGGCCAAGAAATTCCAGTTCTCAGCTATGCCTCGGTCAAGTGCTTTGGCAGTAGAATTGACGTAACGTTTGTTTTATTTTATGTGTAATATGAAATAGACTTTCTCTGCTAAATGTGTGTACATACATAGTTCACACACACCTTACAAGACTGTCCTTCCTGTCCAACTTTATAAGCCCTGTGTAACCACAGCTCACAATTTCTCCTGTCAACTCTGTCAGATAAGTTGCCTCCACCTAAAATTACAACCCTTATTCTTTACAGGATAGCAAAGAAATATTGTACATCAAGGAAAGCATTCTGTCTTTGTTTCTTTCATTGTTCAGGTGTACTCACCCTTTATGAGTGAATATTCCTGATCGTCCACGTCTAATGCTGGTGTTTGAGCTGTACTGGGGGCCAATGCTGCTGAATATTTTGTGTTAGCACGTTTAAGAGGCCTTGTGCAGTAGCAATAACACTGGCCTCAAACTCCTAGAAAACAGAATATGATTTTTTTTTTTAAAAACAATAGTTGATTATAGAAGACAGATTGAGATTGATCCTGGCGGGAGAAATTAGCTAACGTTACTATTAGCCACATTTCACTTATAAAAAAAATGTCAAGCCCGGTCAGGATGACTCAAGCCACCGACAAGGTCTCAAAGGATTTAGCCCACAACACTAACAATAAATGAAGCAAACACTTCATCTCTGCTGTCAGCCTGCTTACAGGAATACACATTTACATCACTACATAATTATACCATTATCTTAAACTTTTGAGATTGTGAAATACTTTAGTAATGACAAAATAGATGACAAGCTATTGTTTCGCTTCAGTGACAACAAATAAAGTACAAACCTCTTTTTCTTCCAACCCAGGTCTCACTCTATGGCTTCAATGACTTTCAGTTCCGTGGTAGCGTAGCCCTTTATTCTGATAATTGTAGAAAGATCCAGGAGAGCACGCACAGGATAGAGAACGATGCCTCAGAGCAAAACAAAGGCAATGGCTAATTTAGATTTCTGTTATAACCTTTGTACAGAGAGAGGGTCTTCATTGAGTCATTCCTTAAACAACTATAATCATTTTAATGCCTTCTTACCAACCTCTTTGTTGCACTCACTCCTACAATTATGTTCCATTTCTTCTTTTCTCTTTTGTGAATCAATATAAGCAAGGCCAGAATTTTTCTAGGGTACATGATAGTCTAGGGTGAGAAAAATAGTTTTTCCTCTAAACAGGAGTCTTGTTAGTAACAGAGGGCGACCTCCACACAACAGCTGCGTCAGTCGCCTTTCTTGGGGGGGCTCTGTGTAACACTCTGGAACACGGTTACAGAGCCCTCTGCTGGTGCTCTTTTACCCATTATTAAAGATTAAAATTGTAAATAGGAATTGTGCTTTAGAATAAGTGGGGAATGGACAGACTAATGTATTGTTGGTTTTGGTAGTTGTTCATAAGAATGTAGACAAAACGCTAGCCTTTTTCATGTCAGCCTACCAAACAGCCTTTTTATTCTCGTCAGCCAAATGTTTGCAAATGTCCAAACTTACACTTTGTACGTATGAAAATTAACCAAATTATAAAAGTCCCTTGATTGCACAACATATTCAAAATATCCCACAAGTTCAGTGTAGTTTTCTTTTAGAAAAGGATTACAGTAAGACTGCTAGAGAAAAGAGTTTATTTACTTTGCACCTTACAAATAGAATAGCCTTATAGTATTGTATAGTCTTGGACATGGAACACTAAAAAGGTTTCTCACAGTCATTGAAACATTAATACAACTTGGATATGACAATTGATGTTGTCATTTTCAGGTTTTATCATGTAAAACTAATTGTCACAATCATTTATCCCCATAAGGCCCTCACTGGGTTTCTACTACATAAAAGTTTTTAATCAACACATTTTCCAAGAATGTAGTGATCTTATACTATGACACAGCATACAGTAAAAAACGACAATTTAATGTCTAGTTTTGTTGGAATTGTTAATGTTGCAAGACAGAAAACTAAAATGTGATTTTTTTTTTAAAGTGTAGCAAATAGCTATAAGTTGGAATAGCGATATTATACAACATGTAGTGTGATCAACAGCTAAGATATGATCCTTTTCAAAACTCCACCTTCCAGACACATCACAGCAAAATCTTTGTCGTCTCCCATTGCTCTCAATCATCGGAGGAAGAAGCTGTCACGCACCCTCTTAAACTTCTTTATCAAGGTAAGTAGCGTTACAACTGGCCTCAAAATAAAACCTATGTAGGCTCAGAGTAAAGAAGGCTAGGACATCCTAAAAGTTTGTTTGTCTTGATTGTTGACATATTGTGTGATTAGTTTAAAATAAAACAGCGCAACTCAACTGCAATTACAAAAATTAAAACAAGCAAAGTCTAGAATACTGCTGAGATTTAGAGCAGCTGTATTCTGATTTAGTCTATTCTTTAGATTCAGAAAGGGGTCATCTATCACACTCATAAATACCAGTTTGTTGTCCTATTGTGACTGTCAAAAATACAGTGCGTTATAGAAAATGTATAAAAGATATGTTAATATAATGTCTTGTACTTTATGATGAATTGAAACAGCTACAGTAAATCTGCACTAAATGTTGGAAGAGTGTGTGTGTTGCTTGGTTTGTAGCATGTACCAGTTAAAAGGTGGCATTGGTCCCATGTTAAGGTACAAGCAACATTAACATGATGAGTTAAATATTCCATCTTGGGGAACAGGTTTCATCAGAACAAGTAAAGAACTTTAAGTGCAATGGTGTTGACATGGTCGTTGAATCCTGAACAGATTGGACAGGTTTGACAAGATCTGCTATCTCGCTCCCGTGTTTATCAGTCCCAACAATGCAACCGTCGGGGAGAACATTCTTGCTAAACATTCTTAGAAGAATGAAATCGCAAGTTCACACAACATCATTTTTAAAGATTTTTTGGGTTTTTCCAACTTTAATACACACACACTTAAAGCTGTAAAAGAGGAGGGCCAAATGTTAAAATGAATACTAACCTTGTTATGTTGCCACTATCTTCACTTTTGGTCCCGTTTCGGTGAAGATGAGGAAGGGGGACCCAAAAGCAGAGTTGGCAGCAGGCAGGAGAGCTTCAAAAGGCTTTATTGAAACAAAAAACAAAGTCCACAAAAATACGGGATCAAACAAAAGCCACAAAATCCAAAACAATCCAAAAATGGTTCAGGGGGGAAAGCAAAGCAAAAACCAGGGAACGATGGCAGGGAAAAAACTCACGGGGAAGGCTCCTGACAGGACGAAAACAGGACAAAAGATCAGGAGGACAGGACAAAACGATCTGATAAGACGAGGGAAGCACAGACATTAAATACACAAGGTAATGAGGTAACGAAAGGCAGGTGACAAGAGGGCAGGGAAGCAGGTGGAAAACATCAGATAATCACAAGAGCGGGAAGACACAGGAAGTAAAACTAAAAAGACAGGACGAGACAAAAACCAGACTTCAAAATAAAGCAGGAAGAGAGGGGGCACAAGAGAGCGCTTGTGAATGAGATAGGCAACCAGGAACAGAGGGCACGTGGGGCTGGACAGACTTGGACGGGACAGGCTTAAACACAGACGGGGCAGGCTTAGGGACAGACAGACGTAGCGACAGATGGGACAGGCTCGGACACAGACTGGACAGGTTTAGGGACAGACTGGACAGGCCCGACACTGGGGTAGGGAGGAAGACAGGGACGGAGACAGGGACTGAGACAAACATCGGGAAAGAGACAAACACAGGGACAGAGACGGGCACGGGGACAGAGACAGGCACAGGGACAAAAATAGGCACGGAGATGGGAATGGAAAAGGGCATGGTGACGGGAACGGAGACAGCCACGCAACGATGGGTAGATGCACAGGGAAACCGGGACCAAGGGAACCTAGGGGACTCGGACCAGGGGAACCTAAAAAACTGGGGCCCGGGGAACCCTGACCGGGTGGAACAAGGAAACTAGAGCCAGGGGTTCCTCTGGAACTAGGGCCAGGGGACTGAGCCGCGCCGGCTCCTGGGGACTGGGCCTGTGGACTCCTGGAGACTGGTCAGCACCGGCTCCAGGAAATCACCGTACTCCTCAACCTCCTCCCAACGCACCAGCATGACGTGCCATGTGATGGTGGGGTCTGCCTCATACATGAAGTCCCCAGCTGGCTCTCGTGGGTGGAGGAGAGGCTCAAAAGAAAACTCTGCTGGGCCCATAGGGGTCAGATCCTTCTGTGAAGATTGTGGAAAACATCAGGCAATCACAAGAGCATGAAGACACAGGAAGTAAAATTAAAGACAGGACGAGACAAAAACCAGACTTTAAAATCAAGCAGAAAAACAGAACATACAGACACATTTAGGGGAACACAAGACAGGACCAATAACACAAGACTGGGGAGAAAACAAGACACAAACACAAGACAGGATAATAAAACCAAAAAAGGAGGAAAAGCAAAAAAGCAAAAAACCCAAACCATAACAGTTTCTAAACAAACCTCTCATCTGCTTGCTCTCTCTCTCTTCCGTTGGGCAAAAAATCCAGCTGTGCCACTTGGCTGCTCCCTCTAGAGGCCTGGAGAACTTCCGTTGTGTAATCTGGATACAGCGTTTTTTGTTGCATTTGTTTTTGTGGTTTGTGTGCTTTTCTTTTTGCATAGTTTTTTATTTGCATCGTATTTATGTATTTGGTTGTGTTATGTGTATATGCAGCACGTTTGCTGAATGCTGCACATGTGATGTCAAATTAATGAAGTTGTTTTCTTAATTTGCTTGTGTTTTGTCTATTTG
>NC_045734.1:22078238-22078833 GCF_008692095.1 Etheostoma spectabile | reverse complement strand
TGTGTTTTCTGAAGTTGCAGGGCGTTTGCCCCTGTCGGCCACCATAGGGTTGTGGCTGCCGTCGGCACCCTCATGTGTATGTGTAGATGTAATTGGTTGTGCTTGAACTGAGATGCAAAGAAGGCTGTGCCATCCCGTGCTAGGGACTGGATGCCTGGGGGAGATCCCACCCAGTTCCTGGAGGAGGAAGTTGATTGGTGCGGCATGCCCATTGCTACAGAAGACACGGTTCTTGTTTTTGAACCATGGAAGAAAGTGGTCAGTCAGAAACCCTGTATACTTTGCTGAGGTCATTTTCACATCTTCAGGGACCCTGAAGGGGCCTACCAGCTCTCTTCCCATGAGTCTGGCCCAAAACATGACTTCGCCACCTCCTTGTTGATGACATGGGACATACTGGGACTTGGAGGCCATCCACCAACCATCCACTACTCCATCCATCTGGACTATCCAGGATTGCATGGCACCCATCAGTAAACTGTTTGAAAATTGCAGCCGTTTCTGCTTGTGAGCATTGGTTAGGGGTGGCCGAATAGTTTAATAGTAGGTTTATGCTGCAATATGCTGCATAACTGCAAGCCTCTGGAGGATCCTA
>NC_045734.1:22077302-22078228 GCF_008692095.1 Etheostoma spectabile | reverse complement strand
TTTGCGGGACTCCAGAGGCACCAGTAGCTTCAAAGACCTGTTTGATGCTTTGTAATGGCAGTTTAGCAGCTGTTCTCTTAATCCAATGAATTTGTGTGGCAGTAACCTTCCTCGTTATGCCTTCATCTGCACAAACCTGTCTGTGCCCTGAATCAGCCACAAAACTCTTTACAGTACGATGATCACGCTTAAGTTTTCGTGAAATATCTTTTTCATACCTTATCCAAGGCGCATTTGATGCTTTTCCGCTCCTTTTTCTTTCCCATATTGCTTGAAACCTGTGGCCTGCTTAATAATGTTGACATCCTTCTTAAGTAGTTTTCTTTCAATTGGGCTCACCAGTCAAACTAATTATCACAGGTGTCTGAGATGGATTTCAGTGATCCAAATAGACTTGATACATAATACCATCCATGAGTTTGATTCAAAAACTAAATATTTACGGTTTATGACACTGAATTCAATTTTGCATAATAATTTGGAATGCGGTGTATACATGCACTAAATGGAGAGATGTCAGAGTGAGGTCTGAGTGAGTCTTCCTTTTGAGGATCTCCTTTTGTTTTATTAAGTTTTTTGTTTTCCACAGCATCCATTGGCCCATTTTTCTGTTAACACACTCTGTTGTTCTGCTTACCTGCTTTCTTTAAATAAACATTCTTTCCCCTTGCCATCTGATTTTATTTTGTATGTCCCGTTACTCCTAGCTACGAGACGTGACACAAATATAATGGAAAATGCACCGCCCCCCCAAATGAACTGTAAGGTGGAAGTCTGCATTAATCCTGACAACCAACAAAGTAAGAGATCGGGGACTTTTGTCTTACTTTACCTACTGTAATGTTGCTTTTATATTCTTGAGTTATTCCTGTCCTTTCAGGCCATGTGGCCTTGTAGAAGCTTGTTCTTTAAACCTTTCTCAAGAT
>NC_045734.1:22075950-22077292 GCF_008692095.1 Etheostoma spectabile | reverse complement strand
TGTCTCCTTCTCATTACCAGTTCAACAACCTGCCGTCCAAATCCCCCATCAACAACCTCAAGTCATTCAACCTGGTGAGTGTTTCTCTCCAACTGTTTTACACGTTGCACACACAACGCAAAAAAAGTCAGAAAGTTTGGGGTTCATTTCATTTCAAACCTTTATTTAAAACTACATATGGAGTTAAAAACATGGAAATGTAATGGGGTAATTTGCCAAGAAGTGCCTGACAGACCCCCAACCAATGAGCAGTTCACCTCATCTCAAGAGATGGCCAACCAGTCATATCATACAAAAGACAGTGGTGAGTGTTAACAAATGAAAAGGCAGAATGATAGACCAAATCTAGGGGATTTATTTTTCAAGCCACAGCATGCCTATAAATTACATAGCCATAATCCAAAACAGGCAAGATGGTAACTTACACAATTCTTTTCCTGCAAGATATAGGAAAGCAGGATTTGTCTCTGTACAAGCCAACCTTCTGGGGCAGCTTGCAGACAAGATTATAAATATGATATTTAAAAGAAAATATTTGATCAATCCATATACCAAGTTACTTAGACTCGGACACTCTTTTAATACAAGAGCTGTTAACTATAGTTATACTGTATAGTGTCAATACTCATAGCATTTGTAAATGCCATTAATTTAGTCTTATCTGAAAACTTTGTCAACATTTGTTTGATCTAAAAAGATACATTTCTCTGTTTGTTCATCTCAGTTCAATTGTATTGCTGGAAAATGGAATTGTCAAGCAGTCATACTGGTTGAAGACATACAGTATATAATAACATTGACCGATACTTGGCTTTTGTGTATTGATACAGTATTGTCCAGGAAAATATCATGGTCTTATGCAACAGTATAAGAACTTTCCATAGTGCTACACAATATTAAAAAGTAAAACCTAAATCCAATTTGCAAAGGGTTAAGAATTAAATTACATGAGATATAGTACTTGATTTGATTATTAAATTTGGATTCTAAATCTTTTGCCAAATTTGGAAGCTTGGAAATTGGACGGTATAGTTGTTGAGGTTGTTGGTAGCTTTATGTAGTGGAGTTACATGGGCAGTTTTCCAGGTTGTAGGAAAACTACCTGAGGCAAGGCAAAGCTTGAATACACGAGTTAAGTGATTGATAATTGATGCCGCTGCCAGCTTTTTAGCAGTTCACTGACAAGATGGTGAGGAGATTTGGATGGTAGCTGTCTATGATGTTGTCTAGTTATTCCTTTCATTTCAGTTCATGTGATAGGAGCCTTTTGGCAGCTTGTTCTTTAAACCTTTCTCTAGATAAATTTCTCCTTCTCATTACCAGTTCTACAACCTGTCTTCCA
>NC_045734.1:22075864-22075940 GCF_008692095.1 Etheostoma spectabile | reverse complement strand
CCCAACAACAACCTCAAGTCATTCAACCTGGTGAGTGTTTCTGACCAACTGTTTTGCACAAGTTAAAATAACTTTG
>NC_045734.1:22055381-22075854 GCF_008692095.1 Etheostoma spectabile | reverse complement strand
AGAATAATGCAATAGCATTTAATTTAATTTCAAACCTTTATTTAAAACTTGTGGCCCATTGAGGGAGACCCTTATTTCCAATGGGGCTGAGTGCACAGCATACATTTCAACAAATAGACACTAACATTTAAATTACAACAGATAAAAAGTTTAAATCAGCAAATAAAGCATACACAATAAGATACATAGAAGTCTTTTATCAAGGCCTTAAATGAACTGAGAGATGGATTTATTAACTTGTTCTTTAAACCTTTCTCAAGATAAATGTCTCCTTCTCATTACCGGTCTACAACCTTCTTCCAGATGCCCCACAACAACCCAATCAGTTCTCAACCTGGTGAGTGTTTCCTCCACTGTTTTGCACAAGTTAAAATAACTTTGAATTTGCAGAATAATGCAAAGCATTTAATTTATTTCAAACCTTTATTTAACTTGTGGCCCATTAGGAGACCCTATTTCCAATGGGGCTGAGTGCACAGCATACATTTCAACAAATAGACACTAACATTTAATTACAACAGATAAAAAGTTTAATCAGCAAATAAAGCATACACATAAGATACATAGAAGTCTTTTATCAAGGCCTTAAATGAACTGAGAGATGGATTTATTAACTTGTTCTTTAAACCTTTCTCAAGATAAATGTCTCCTTCTCATTACCAGTTCAACAACCTGTCTTCCAGATGCCCCAACAACAACCTCAAGTCATTCAACCTGGTGAGTGTTTCTCTCCAGCTGTTTTGCACACATTAAAATACCTTTGAATTTGCAGAATAACACAAAAAGTCAGAATACCTGGGGTTCAGTGACAAGATGGTGAGGACGTGTGGATGGTAGCTCTCTGTGGGAGTGTTGTGTGTGTGTGTGTATCCCTCACAGTAAACCAGATGGTGCAGCTGTGGCCAACTAACCGTCTTCTCATTTTACTTGCATATTTCAGTGTAATGCTGTGTATATTTTTTTATTTATTTTTTTTGCGGCAAAGCATGCAGCAAAGGGCCACAGGTCAGAGTCGAACACGTGGCCCCTGCGTCAAGGAGTAAACTTATGTGCGCCTGCTCCACCAACTGAGCTGAATCGGCCATGTGGCTCTTATATTCTTGAGTTATTCCTGTCATTGTCCAAGTGGTAGGAGCCTTTTGCCAGCTTGTTCTTTACAACTTTCTCAAGATCAATGTGTCCTTCTCATTACCAGTTCAACAACCTGCCTTCCAGTTCCAACAACAACCTCAGGTTGTTCAACAAGGTAACTGTCTCTCACCAACTGTTTCTCACAAGTTATAATAACTGCAGAATAACGCAAAAAGTCAGAGCTTGAAGTATAGTGATAGGATAGTGAGGTGTGGATAGCAGCTGTCTGTGGGAGTTGCATGATGTTTAGTCTTATCTGCATACAACAATCTTAAAATTTCGAAGTGCAACTTGCAGTCTTTCAGCAGCTTATTGTATAGAATCAGCTGCACAATCAACAATGGTGTCATCAGCATACTTATGAACTTGGCAGTATTTTTGGGTAAAAGTAATATCATTTATGTATTAGCTAAAAAGGAAAGGGCTCAGAATCAACCCTTGCGGTACACCCTTAAAGATGGTAACACATCAGACTCAAAGGTCACAGTTTCACACACTGGCGTCTCCCATCAAGATAGCTCTGGAAGAATTTACAGGCAGTGCTATCCATACCAACAATAAAAAGTGTTTGGAGGAGTAAGAGGGGGTCCAGTTTTTATTGCAGTCCGTGTGGTAGGAGCTTTTTGGAAGTTTGATCTTTAAGCATTTCTCAAGATACAGTAAATGTCTCCTCATTACCAGTTCAACAACCTGTGTTCCAACAACAACCTCAGGTAGTTCAATCTGGTGAGTGTTTCTCTCCAACTGTTTTGCACACATTAAAATAACTTTGAATTTGTAGAATAATGGAAAAAGTCAGTGAGCTTGAAATTCAGTAACGGAACGGTAAGATGATGGGAAACTGCCAGTGGGAGTTACAAGATGTTGCGTGTCTCACTCACAGTAAATCCGGTGACGGTGGTACCGCAGCAGCGGCTAACTGACCACCCTGGACAGATGACGTGTCCTCGCTGCCAAAACAATGTGGTCACGCAAATTGAGTACACAAATGGTATGCTCACCTGGCTGATTGTTGGCGTACTAGGATTCTTCTTGTAAGTGGAGAGCCTAGCGCGCACACGCACACACGCACACACGCACACACGCACACACACACACACACACCAATAAACTGAACCGGCTTTAAATCATTTACAGTTTACATGATACGTGCTAAAGTATTACTTTTTTTCTCACACTCTTCACCAGGATCTGGCCTTGTTGTCTCATCCCCTTCTTTGTGAAGGAGTGCAAGGATGTGCAGCATGTCTGCCCTGTCTGTAACAACGTCCTGCACGTACATAAACGCATGTGAAAAGCATTGCAGTGTCCTCTCTGCTGAAGCACCAACAAAAGGTAGAAAAGTCTAAACCCTTTAAACAGGAGCCAAACCCCTATATGCAAACACATCAGACGTAGCCATGAACTCACTTGTGTCAAATGTGGGTTATAACTTCGTCACTCTGTAGTCAGTACTAACAAACCCAGTGTTAAAGTTAAGCAAGTGTGAAAGATGGTAAATACTAATCTTATATTACTAAAATTAAATCTGTCCAGTGGATTCTTTTATACTGCAGTGTTTTTTTTGAAGAGTGCAAAGAAATGTCACAAATTATTTGGCTTTGCATTTATATTTCAAGATCTTAATTTTGATTGCATGTTAAATGATTTTGTTTAAATTCATTCAAAATCAGAAAGTGTGGCCAATGAGTAAAACATTTTTGTTTAAAAGAAAAAAAGTTGCATGCAATATTCCAGTCAACATGATGGGGAATTATGTTTTTATGAAACATACACATTGGAGATAGTAAATACATAATTATTACATTAGATTTATTGATTAAATTCATTTTGTTAATGGAAAGCTTTCTGTCACAATAATAACCAATTCATTGCTTGTATTAAATGAATCAAATGAAAAAATCACCAATGATCACTATTGAAATGTCATTATTGAGCTCAAAATGAAAACCATGTAATAATAACCAATACTTATTTGTTGTTTATCTTTCTTACATCTGCATTATCAGAATGTGGTTCAAACTGCTTAAACCGTTCCCTGTCAATATAGATGGTATTTAAAAACATACAGTAAGTGACATTAAAAGCCTCATAATTCTAAATTTGTAAATAAAAAAGGCAATAATGATAAAAATGCAACCCATATAAACAGTTTTTGTTGCTTTTAATGAATGTGAAAAAATAGACTAGGCTTGTCGTGCTATCTCGAGGGGGTAGGGAGAATAATAACGTGTTGTGTACGAATGTGTGAATTTTACATAATTCTCTTTATAATAAAGCACAGGTATGCTGGTCCCTGCATGTGTGGGCTTTTATCGCAAACATATGCTGGCAAAGAAATGTTACATGGAATGGAATGGCATGGAAATAATTTGTGTGTAAATCATACGTTTGAAAAGTGCTTACTGTTGTGTATATTTCGGTTTCCGGTATTTTCTCTATGTTTCGGTACTGTGGGTTTTTGTCTCATGTTTGTATATTCTTCAGTGATTATTGTGATTTGTGTTATTTACTAGGTTTACTGTTTCATGTTGTTATTTTTGTTTTCTCCTTTGTCTTGTGTAGTTGTTGTCCCTGTCTTGTTTTCCCTAGAGTGTCTGTATGTTCTGTTTCCTGTTTTATTTTGATAGTCTGGGTTTCTGTCTATTCTAGTCTTGTTTTACTTCCTTTGTTTTCCCGCCCTTTTCCAGCCCTTGTGTCACCCGCCTTGTGTTTCCTCGTTACCCTGTGTATTTAGTCTTTGTCTTCCCCTTGTTCTTTGTAAGATCATTTTGTTTGTGGACATTCCTGCTAGTCTGTTCCATTCCCTGTGTTCCTGTTTTTTGTATACTTTGCTCTTTGGACTTTTTTGGGGATTTGGACTTTGTTTTTTGCCTGCCTTGGTGTGTTCTTCGCATGTCATTCGTTTTTTTTTTGCAATTTTGCATGTTTGGATCGCTTTTTTGTATTTTCCTGGTGATTTTGGTTATTAAATCCTCATTAAACTCTCTCCTGCCTGCCTGCCTAGTCTATGCATTTGGGTCCTCAATTCCCTACAACCGTTACACTTACTCCTGCAAGGAGGTGATAGACGTTATTAAGAATAGACCTTTTTTCACTGCAGACATTTTGACATGTCATAGTAGGAAAGGCGCAGGTGTAGTTAATGTTGTCTGAAGTTCTATTCTGTAATAAAGTCTTTCTTTATGTTAATTCTATGCTGTATTTAATAGAAAATATATTTTAGTGAGCATTTGTAGCAGAAAATGTATTTGTGTATCCTACATTGTTACTTTTTATAGTCTTTACATGGTTTCATGACACTACGTTACATGCTCTAAAAAGTAGGTGGTAGTATGATTGTTGGTTTGCAATTTCACCTACAAATACACAGAAGGGTGTCAACTGGACAGGAAGTAGCATGAAATAAATAATAAATAAATTTATGGTCCTCTATGTTGTTTTTCTACTAGGCTAAGAACAAAACTGAACAAAAGTGTTCTATATAATGTGACCTCAGGCTGGAGCTGACGGCAGTTCTCCAAGTAGACAGCAGATAGAGCCAACAGACTGTGAGCTGCACTCTTTGATCTCACACATTGCTGTGTTCACTTGCTACTTCCTGTTTATAAAGTGCATTGTTTTATACCTACTAGCAGTGAAAGAATATCTTTAAAGACCTTTGCACCACCCCCAAAAGGACTTCAATCAACTGGACAGAAACGTGTCTCTAAAGACAACTGAAACACACCGTGATGACTTCATAACTAATGCCTAAGGGCAAGGCATTCTATTCTAAATGTCCTGTACTGCCTCATGGCCGACATGGGGTAACTACAGATCTCCAGCTGTGGATGCTTTTAATTCTTTGTGAAGTAAGGTGTTACAGAATCATAACATAGAGATCCACCCCAGCAAGTCTCCCTTTCCCTCTGTGTGTGATCTGGATGTGGTTGAGGTGGGATGAGGCTGGGATTATGGGATGGGCCATATTTAACAAGGCCCTGCTGGGCTGTGACTACGGGATTACACAGATTAGGGTTGATGTCCTGAGTTAGTCAGCACTTCTCTGCCCTGTTGTCTACCACCTCTGTCTTCTTCGTTCTCTGTCAAAGGATGCAAACAAAAAACCAAACAGAACCACACAAGACACACCAGACATCTAACCCTGGCTGAGTCTGAGAAGGTTTCCCAAACCTTTTAAAGACAATGACTAATGATGTATTACTACCTGAGGTACACATGTATATCTATGTAGTAATGTCTGTGAGAGCCTAGCAAACATTCAGTTTCTCTCTCAAGGCAACTAAGAGGGGTGGACTCAGACCCATTAAAACCCTGTGATTTTCATCTGATTTATTGGGTTCTCTGCTAAGGAGAATGGTGTAAATGACAGATTTAAAGGTCTGGTTTGACATATCAGCAACTGTACTGTTTCACTTTCTTGATAAGAGTTAGATGAGAAGATTTGATACCTCTCTCAATTCCTTCTTTCTAAATATGAAAGTTGAACCTGCTGTTAGCTTAGCTTAGCACAAAGACTGGAAACAGGGAAACACCGCTAGTATGGCTAATTTCCGGGAGTGTAATGGACACTTAGGAAGAACCCATTCATCACTCTATTCATCTGTTATTAACAACCAAAACCCTATCACATTCTCAGACTCTCAGACTTCTTGACTGACACACAGCATGGTGTAGGTGTGCACTTATTTCCTTACATCTGTTTGTCTGTGAGTTTATTTGTGTACCACAAACCAGCTTCGGCTTCTCCTATCTGTTACTTGAGCTCACTAATGTCTGTCACCATCACTATCTCTCACATTGATCCAAACTGACTTGATTAGCTAGCTAGTACAGCGGTTGCTATCATGATTTTCCTCATGTCGTGTGTCGCTTTCTGTCGCCGTATGAAGCCATCTCCAGCGCTGATTACCCCACTCCAAAGAAAGACTTGGCTGATTCATGTCTTCAAGAGGTATTATGTAACACTCTCTAGTAGGATGGTCACATGGCCACAGGGCTCACCTGTGTTTAAATTGACCATCAGCCCCTCTCTTTCCCAAGCCCATCTTCACTCTGCAACACACACACACACACTGTCAGTGGACATTTGCTGAAGAGACCTTAATTTGTTTTGGTCCAATCTATTGATCAAAATATCCAGCTCTGGTGAGAAAGAATTGTATAAGTGGTATGAGGAAGACATGGGAGTCGTAGGTGGGTAAATAACGAGTCACTAATCCTGGATTGGCTGTGATTGAGCAGGCTTATATACTGTACTTATTTCCTATTTTCTTCTTGTTTAGACAGGTGCATCAGCAGATCATACTCCTCATGTGTGGGTGAACAGAAGTAAAGCTGGGATTGCATCTCTGTTGACACCTCCGCAGATTCAGCGTGAAGCAGGGAGCGAAAAACACAGACATGCAGACGGAATGAATAGAAAGAGGACAGAGGGAGCAAGAGAGAAGAGTGAAAGCAAGATAGAAGATATATTTGACTATGTGGGTGTGTGAAGTATCAAGGCATGCATCATAATTGTTGATTCTTCTTGGAGCAGCCGGACGTGTCACTGCAACAGCAGGACATTATTTTGTACTTTATACCAGGGGCAGCTGTGAGCACAGAGAGCGACGTAAGAGGCAAAATGGAAACCGTTTTGTTTCTGCTGCCTAAAGGATTTCATTAACTCGGATTATAAAAAAAAAATGCTTAAACTAGTTCAAAGGGATGCAGTCTGGAAAACAATGATGATGCCCCTTCACTGTCAATAATCAAGAATTTAAGTCAATAATTTATCTGAGGTGAGTTTGAAGAGTTAAAACATTTTAATGCGTGTTATTTTGTATGTACGTGTGTATATTTTTGTGTCTGTTTGTGTTTGCTCTGATACTCCTATTCTTGTTTGGACCAAGTTAAGTTTCACATCTTGACAGTGAGGATATTTCTCAAAAGTGACGTTATGGCCTCACTGATACACTGTTTGAGGGTTGATATTATATACTTGATATTGGGGTAGAGGTTAAAATTAGGCTAATGTTAAAGCTGGGGGAATGCATAATGCCAATGAGGTTCCTCACAAGTAAGTACAAACATTTTGCATGTGCCTGTGCATACTCGTGCATTTCTCTGTACTGTGGGGTACTGAAACTCGACTTCTCAAAAGCCCAGTATGCGATGTAGTCAGCCCACGCTGTTTCTCGTTTCCATGGAAACCATTGCCCAGTGCTAAAAGCAGTTCTATTCTTGCTGTGAGTGCATGAGTGTGTGTTTGTGTGTTAAAGAGAAAAACTCTCTCTGACATATCAATCTCTGATATCTCTGCGTATTGGGTCTTAAATATATTGACTGCTGTTTCTACAGTGTATTGTGACTCATGAATATGCTGTATGAACTAATATACAGTCATCACGACATTTACCTTCCTGCCCCCCTCCTCTCTGGATTTTCTGCACAATATCACACCTCTTGTGTATCTCTCTGTACCTTTCTCCCCATTGCTACATATTTTCTGTTTCTGTTTCTCTAAGATGGCCGTCAGCCCGGTCATCATCTGCCTCCTGTTACTGATCGACTATGGCTCTTCCCACCCTTCTCCACCTCCTCCTCGGGGATGCAGTGTGGATGTGGAACCTCCATACAGAGTGCTGTGTGACCTGGAGTCAGTGTGGGGTGTGGTTCTGGAGGCCATGGCCTGCAGCGGTGGGGTCACCTCTGTGGTCCTCGCTGTGCTCCTACTAGTCAAGCTGCGCTCCATTTCTGACCACGCCAGGCGCTCCGGCGTGGGGCCTCTTCTCCTGCTCCTTGGCACGCTCCTTGGGATCTTTTCCATCTCTCTGGCTTTCCTAGTGGGGAAGAACCAGGTGCTCTGTGTGGTCCGCAGGGCCTTCTGGGGACCCCTTTTTGCTCTCTGCTTCTCCAGCTTGCTAGTGCAGGGTGTGCGGCTCAGGAGGCTGGTGGCTGGCAAGACGAGCCCACCGGGCAGCTCCCTGGCAGCACTCGGTCTGGCCTTGGCCTTGGTTCAGGGGATCATCTCTGCTGAATGGGTCTTGCTGACTGTAGTCAGGGAGGGTCACCCAGCCTGCGAATATCCACCTTTAGACTTTGCTCTGACATGCAGCTACACCCTGGGGCTGCTCCTCATAGCCATGGGGCTTTCTCTGGGGGTGGTGCTGTGCGGGGGAGAGATGGTGGCAGAAGGAGCAGGTGGGAGTGAAGAAGATAGAGAAGGAGGTAGTGAAAAACGGAGATGGAAGTGTAACGCTCTCTGGCTCTTTCTGTCCAGTCTGGCATCGGCATTGCTATGGGTGGCTTGGCTGGGGTTTTATCTTTATGGCAGTCAAACCCTGAGAGGAAAGGGGAAAGGTGAGAGGTTAGGAGGAGGAGCAAAGAAGGATGTAAAGGTGTTGGATGAGCCTGCACTGGCGGTGGCCCTGGTCATTCAGGGCTGGATCCTGCTGCTGTTCCACGCTATTCCAGAGGCGCACTTATGTCTTCGGAACCCTCCACAATCCAACACGCAGGACTTCTTCGACACCACTCACACGTCCCCTCCTCCACATTTCGGAGATGAGCTTCCCACGCACTCTCACCGACCCTTCCCTGAAAACCAAGCTTTTTCTATGGAGGAGCACGGTGCAAGTAGGCTTATGTAATGTGTATGTATGTGTGTGTGAGTGTGTTTGTGTGTGTGTGTGTGGGTGTGTGTGTGTGTGTGTGTATGCCCCTGTGCATGTTTGTTTAACAGAGATAAATAATCATTTTCAAAGGAAACACATTTTTTTTCAACCTGGGTCTAATGCTGCCTTCAAAAACTCATTAGGTTGTATTTTCAACGTCTATAGAAATTGGCATTTAAGTGTTTTATGGTAAGTCATGAGGTCATTGTTGCCTAGCAACTTACAACAAAGATGGATGTTGCCTTGATTCCCCTCCAAATATTGGGAATAATTGTGTTTTCTGCATTCAGTGCCAAGCATAGGCATCAAAAAGGAATAGACAACAAAAATAACTAACTATCATGGATTCTGACATTTTAAATATTGCAATACTGTAAGCTATCTTATAAGTTTAAAAGGTGGTAAATGTGTCCCGCTGAATTTATTCAGTCATTTACAATGAATTTAAAGAGTGACAAGGGGCGTGGAGTCATCTCATCTCTGTATCTCTAGTGCTATTAAATTGTTTTCACTTGTTGGTGGGGTGATTTGATACTTAGTAACTCATCTTTCTAAAACATGAATGGAATGAGACAAATCACTCTTAGACAAAGGTCTAACAGTCCTAAAGTAGGCCTTTATCGTAAGGATTATCTCCTAACTTAGGCGGTGGCTCAGAATGGTTTTGAGCAGGTGAGTACTCATACTCAAACGATGCAGACCCATTCTTTAAACACTACCTGTGAATATAGATATGCTCTATGGATTAACTTCCATTCATTGGACTGCAGATCATTGACCTGTTCAACTTAAAAGATGACCATGGCTGCTTCTCATGCCGCTTACATTACCTCCCCGACAACCTCATTTGCATCCCTTCCTCGCGTCTTAGTCCCTCCCACCGAGGAGGCCCGGGAGAGACGTGAGGTAATCGTGGAAGGAGAGACAACGAGCAAATGTGTTTTAGAGGGATGAGACGTCTTTTCCTCTTAAGCGTCACAAATTGTCAGTTGTTTGGGTGGAGTTAGCAACTCCTTTAGCTGCAATGCTTCAGGGAAGGCTGCTCTTGTGTATCCTAGCCTATAGTTCCTCGATGATCCCTCCTCGATGCTCGGCCCTCGGGGCAGAAATACGATCTTTGAGATGGCCTTCACCAGGAACTTACTGTTCAGCTGAGGAACAAGGAGTCGAGGAGTTATCAAATAGAGGGGATGAGATCCAGCCCAGATATTAAAAACATGTCTCTCGGTGTGTCATGTAGGTTTGTTTACAGCAAAATGTGGCCCACAGGGAAAATGTACGAGTCATTTTCCTTTGATTGATCTCCAAATGTATCTGCATCCAAATGCATGGATAAAAAGCTAAGCCACGATAAACCAGGATAAACGAAGAGAGGAGGCAGTAGCAGAACGGGTTCACAGTGTCTTGCAAGAAAGTAGACTTTAGGAGACTGGTGATATTGGTTGGCCAATTTATGACTGACTGAGGAAGAGAACTGGAAATCCAGAGTTCTCGCAAGAGAACAATTTCTATTTGCTCAGCGAGTTATTTGGGTCTGGATTTCCTGGCTGGCGGAGAACCTGACTGTGCAAAGAATAGGAAAGCAGTCCAACTTTCACAATAGCAGAGTCATACAGAAAAGAAAGTCATGTAACACAGTGTAAGCAAGTCACTAGAGGATTTACTTTGTGGTTGAAAGGATAAGGGTTAAGTCTTCTGCTACTTTATTTAATGGACGGTAAACCACCTGTCTCTGCAGTTCTGCAGTAGAGCTTGTGATGATATATGGGCTAGGAATGATGACTAGAAATATGAAAATAAGACCCAGGTTGACAAAAACTGGAATTTTCCTTTCAAGTGAGACATTTGAAGGAAACAAATACCACAATTTGACTCTTGCAGTCAAATTGTTTAAATAAAAGGCAATAGGCCTACAACATACCAGGGCACCATTTGACACTCATTCGTTTTGTAGTAGTGAATACTGGCTAAAGTTAGCAAACATTAGATATAGATATTGTGCACCTGACTGTATGACTATTGTCTACCATGTCACGGATAAATATTTAACTGGTTTTATTATAAAAGAAAAATACAAGATAGACACACTGCACCTCATCAGAAGATATCTTTGGTTTGTTGCCTCTTGCTTGTAGTCCCACTACACTCACTCACAATCAGGTTGCCTCATGAAGTCTTTGAAACATCAGACTCATCGGGAAATTCAAAGTGCCAATATCCTGTCATTTCCACGCGTCGCGACGGCGGTTGATGCTCAGAAAAGTAACTGTACCTGCGTCCAAAATCACTCCCTAATGTATTAATGATTAAAATGTTGTGTCTGAGAGACCATGTCCGCCAGTTTGGCTTGGTGCACAATACTACAAATACTCCAATACTCTTTAGCCTCAGCCACTGTAACCATGGAGCAAGAGCCATGGCGTGTATCAAAGCATTTGCAAATTCAAGTTCCTGAATTAGTCCCCTGAGTGGGTATATAGGTGTGAAGGGAGTTACCTACTGTTTGGACAAATAATCCTTCATCCTCAAGTTTGATGCATGTATGCTAGGGCTGCACGATATGATCAAATTATGCAATATGCGATAACGTTGTTGAATAACGCGATAACGTTATTACTTACAATAATTAAACAGATTTGATGTACCCAGTTCTGCATTTCTGCTGCTTTCAGTATTAAAATACAAATTGCTTGTTGAATTTTAAAACAATTTAATTCCAACATTCTTTAACTGAACAAATTTAACATTGGATTAAATAGAAAAGAAAAACGGAATGACAATTACATTTTAATGTGCAGTTTCCTACTTAAAATCTTTGTGTCTATCGCCATGTTGCAGCATTTCACAATGTGTATATTGCGCAAGTTGATTTTACAATACAGTAAAAAAAACATATAGATATATATATTTTGCAGCACTGTTTGCTTCTTATCAGTCAGTAGCACAATCATCTATCATAGCAGTTACTCTAAAAACTGGAATCAGTATGATCTAGAAGATGTAAAACATTTTTAGCATGACACCTGTAACTTGTGTGTGTGTGCTTTACCTTGCTGATCTGTCAGCTCTCCGAAGTGGAACATACCACAGCAGCCATGGGAGTGCGCGTCCTGGCATCGCCTTCAGAGGTCACGTCTACCAACCCACTGAGATGGCTCTGGTCATGAATGGTGGAACAGTAAGTATGGAAGAAAAACACATACTCTGTGTACTTTATTCTCATTTACTAAATATTTAACCACAGGATCCCTGCAGGCTCCATGTTCAGTACTTGTTTGTCTCTCTTGTAGATGCCCACAGCCCCAGTTAACTACACTGGCCGACGGTTATGGTGATACAGGACAAGACTTGAAGAGGATACACTGGTGTAACACTGGTGTGTAATATTAGAATTCCCTGTTGCCTAAGAAGACGGATATGTATTAAAACCATCACATATCACACAGGATGGAGTTGATCGGCGTTAAAAAATGTTTAATGTATTCGTGTTTCTGCACACATGTATGAATTTTACATTTTTAGAATGAATCCTAATAGTATTTTTTGCTGACGTTTTCTGGGTTGCCTCTTCATCAGCAGACTGGATATGAAATCACAAGAGAGGGAAGCGAAAGTGACGTAATTTCAACAGTTTAGTAGATTTTGTCATGAAGCGAGGGCAATTTAAAGTGCATTATTTTGATCAGCGCAGATTGTCTTACTGTAATACGTAAATAAATACACTGACAAGGAGTGTATAAGGAAGGCTAATGTTATCATATTTAAGGTAATGTGGTATTGGCACATTAAACGAGAAAGTAAACTTAAAGGATGATTTGAATGTGGTGAAGTAACATTTTTTGTTACTTACGGATGCCAGTTACTTATTGATGCCAGTTCATCAGTGATGTTTGCTTCATAAAAAACTAGCCTACACTTCTTTTTCGCTTTCTATTTGACGTCAAGCTCCATCTAAGAAAAAAAATCCGTCAGGATGTTTATGTAAATTACATGCATACGCCCACATAACTTGCTTGGCCTCTGTATGATATGCTGGAAAACCCAAAGGACTTCCAGCATGTGATACCAAAAGGACTTTTCTCTCCATAGCTCCATCTATCCTCAGTGCTATTATTCTGCTATAATTCTGGAGGATCATCTGGTGATTTAAAAGGTTAAGATGAGTCTACAGCTCATGGATAAGTAGATTTTAAAAACCATATCCTAAAAAGCCATTTAATACCACAACACCTATTCTGCAGTATATAAGGTTTACTGTTAGAGGTTGGGATTTTGCACTTTATCAGATCATTTGAGATGCATGTAAAAGCGCAGTTTGAAGGTAATGTTGTTTGTCAAAATGAATTGTATTTTAAATGTTTTCTAGAATTTTGATATGTAACATAAATCCCAGTTTTAGTGTTGAGTTTCAAAGTTAATTATTTTCATCAGAAATTATCTGAAGGGCTCAGAAAATGAAAACAACTACAATTCCATGACAACTGGGCAGACCTTATCTGCAGAGGAAGCTTTGGTAAAGTTAATAAATTGACCTTGATGTTGGATTGTTTTGTCGACCAGTTCCACTCGTGTTTCCCCAAGATTTCTTTGGACACAACAAGGCTACTGATCATTATAAATTGTATTTGAGATGCATGGCAACATCTCTTAATATTCTGGCATTCAGGATCTCTTTCAATTAATCAAATCAATTCAATTTTAATCAAATTACCTTTACAATTCCATTGAATGCATAGAAAACATTGAGTCATCCATCACTGTGAGTTTAATTAGAAGAGATTCTAAACAAAACGCTGTGTTTAGCTTAGTGACAAGGCAAAGTTTGGCTCCAAGGGGTGGGTGGTGATGGCACAGTGGATATTGATCTGGGTTCAATTCCCACTGCGATACATCAGCCCACAGTTGCTCCAGAGGCATGTGACCTGACACACACACACACACACACACACACACATATATATATATATATATATAGCAATTTTGTAAGTTGCTTTGGATAAAATCGTCAGCTAAATGACATGTAATATAAAAGCCAATACCGATTTCCTGTTGGCGGCTGCTGTTCAGATGCATTGGCATCTGAGGTAAAAAGACAACTTCCTACTTGACTGGAGGGTTCCAGTTTTCATCTTCTGAGCAACACTGAATTCAATCCAGAATATTTCATCCATTTAAAATACAGTTCAAAAAAACACCACCATGTTTGTGCTATGACCATTTCTTCTTGCTATAAGACTAAACTAAATAATTTGTTTTGTGTATAAGTGTGTGCTGAGGTATTAACATGAAGATATTATTGTCACAGGATCTTTATGTATTAACCCTATATTACTGAATCTTAATCATGTAAATAATCAAAATGTGAAAATGTTTTTCCTAATGAGATGCTCTTATAATGATAGTACTGTCACTGTTTCATGGCAGCATAACATGAATGTCTGTAATGTGATTCGCACAAAGTGGCTAATACATCAGTGCATATTTTCTGGTAATTCTGGTCTGGTCATTGAACAGATTTTTCTTCATCCACCTGTCCTTATGGTAAACAGATAGATCTATTTTACTGTAGGCATGTCATTTCACATAGATGCAATTATACAATCAACTACTACTGTGAAACACACACAACAGAGTATAGACATGTAAGGTGACAGAGTAAGCTCAATGCATTGCAATTTAAATAGACAGTTCACCCACAAATCAAAAAATAAATAAATCAATATATATATATATATATATATAGTAGGTGTGATTCAGTTGCAAGGAAATAGGTCCTAAATAAAACTGCTCACACCCAGCTTTTCAGAGTGGGTCTAGAAGAAAAATAAATTTAAAAGTGTATCTATACGACATTACAAAAGTATTATTAGCACATATTGCTCTTATCATACACAGAATAGAATAGGTTTCACACTGGTATTTCATTATTGTCAGTAATCATGAAATGCTGTACAATGTATACCATGTAAATGGAATTTGGCTTGTTTATCAGCCAAGGGAAGGCATGCACAATGTCTCCCCTCTCTGTGGTGTGTTAAATTGTGAGCCAGTTCACCTCATAGCCTTATCCATCAAAACTAGCAATGGAGCAGCTGTTCTAAAATATATTACTGTATGTAGGAGTGTTAGAAAAGTAACCTGTGCTATATTGAAGTCATGGCATCCTAAGTGCTTGGGCTGTTAGAGGCTGTAAATGTAGCTGCCATGGGCTGCAGTCGGATGCTGGGGTTACAGATGGCTGTCTTAGGTAGTAGGCAGAAGCAGGGACACCAGCTGGACCCCAAAAGATGTTATCAAAAGATGGAGATAGACATTTTTGGTGGCGGGTGGTATTATAAAAGTAGCAGATGGAGGCTGAGGTTGAAGATAGAGGCAGGGGCTTAGACTGATTCCTGGCAAAAATTGAAGGACAAGTGTTTAAAACAATTTTAGGTTTGTGTCCACACTTGAAGGCATAAGGACAAAAAGTGCTGGTACACATGAAAGCAAGATTTGATACTTGTTGAATTGGGGATAATGTTGCACACTTTCTGTCTCTCCTCATATGGTCTCTCCACCATATTCGTGCTGTTGTACTTTTTTCCACAAACAGAAAGGTGTGAAGAATAAAAAAAGGAGATATATAGTTCCACCCCTGCCTACTATATCTCACCTCTACCACACCTCGCAACTAGCTGTGTGAATTGGGTGTGACCGTTAGATTCGAAACAGTTACAAAACAATTGTCAGAGGCAGTGGCAAAAATGGCGTTTTTTCCACTACATGGTACCTGCTGCTTACCTCGCCTCGACGCTACTCGCCATTTTTGGGTTTCCGTTATGAAAAAAGAAAGAGTTGTAGATTGGAGACTGCGCACAACGCTACTAGCTTAAGGCCACATGTAACCGTGCAACCTCTGTCTAACGGAATCAAGCGGTGTCTTGGTTCTGGGCATGTTTGAGTTTTTAACCAAGCCTTGTTTCTAGTGGATCTTAGATGATTTTGTTCTTGGCAATTCACACATTATCGCGGGGGTGGCCTACATGTACAAATACACGTCATTTTATCTTGGTAGTTATGTTAAGTTAACCGGTGAACAAATCTTTTAACTGGTTAGGCCAACCAACGACCGTCCGGTTGAACCGAATCTCGTAAAACAGCCGGTTGTCCCATAACTATTCGGTAAAACTCCGGAATGTGTTGTCACTAGCGCGGCGTCGTTGCTACGGACGCTTGGCTCGTCGCTAACAGGAAAGAGGAAAACTACTTCCAGGTTAAGAGAGTAACCGGTTATCCACGTGATTTGTTCTACTGTCTATGGTATTATCAGATGATACAAAGTAAGTTAACCGCTCATTAAGTTTACATTTCATAATGCATTGTGCACCTATGATAACAAGTCTCACCGTCTGGCTGACTCATTATTGGGTTTCTTCATTGGTTTAACCTTATAGCTGCGACTTCACGTTAGTTGCTGTTAGCGGCTAGCTAATGTTAGCACGATTTTCCAAGAGAGTGCTATAATTAAACGTGACCAACTAATTCTGCTTTAAAAGTGTTGGTACTGTGTTAATACTTTCATCTTAATGTGTCGTAAATCATCAAGTATTCATTTAAGTGTAACGTTAGGTGTTGTGGACGAACCTTAACCCAGGTAATAACAGTGGGACTGAAAGCATGTTCACATCAGAACACTGTTCACTGTTTGTTTCAGACGGATTCCGATGAGGACGTGATCTTTGTTTCTGAAAAGTGTGCACGTAAATCCAATGAGGTTATCGTTGACCAGGTACCGTTTTGTAATAACAGATATTCAATTGAATTCGACTAATTTGTGCTGAAAAGTAACACGTGCGAAGAAGTAATCCAGGATTGAAACCTTAGCTGCACTTTACATAACCCTTCACATAGGTTGTACTGTGTGACAGTGTGCTAAAACAACACTACACGTAGCCATGGAAGCCTGACAGTTGCATTTAAATGTACGTTTTCTTTAACTGTAACAGTCCAAAATGTACGATTACATAAGTAGAACCTGTAGCAAAGTTCCACCTGTGCAGAGTTTGAATTGGCTGACACACACAGATCGATGCATACATGTGAGGTCTTTGAAAACATGTTTGCTGATAGAGAAAATAGTTTTTCTATGGTGCATTTTCATAAACATTTTAGCACAATTCTGCTCTGTTCTCTGCAGGCGAAGCGACTTGCCTTGCAAAGAGACATTGATCAGCAGTCCCAGCCCAGGCAGCTAGCCAAACCCTTGGTTAGTGTTTCCTTTTCTGTTAATCACACTAGCACATACACACAAAGCTTATGAGCCTAGTTATGCAAATATCAAAAAAATGTTTTTTTTTATGCAGTAATTGTATTTCTCTCACCAGACAAGCCAGAGGTCTGTTGCTGTGGAGAAAATGGAGACGCGGGAAGCGACGAGTGAGCATAATTTTGCAAATAAGAAGACGAAACACAAGAAAGGACAAGCCTCTCTCCCGGAAAAGAAAAACTTTACTGTTGATGATGGGAGCATAGCAGAGGTGAAAAAAGAAAAGAAGAAGGGTAAAAAAGTAGATGTTATTGTTATAGATACAGATAAGGAGTCTTCTGATGGAGGTGGTGAAAAGAAAGAACAGAAAAAAAAGAAGAAGAGGAAAATTGTCACTGAATCTTTGACTGATGCGGTCAGTGGTTCTGATGTCAATAATGAAAATGGCAAAGAAGTCACCAAGAAGAAGAAGAAGAAGAAGCAGCAGCTGGCTAAGAATCAAGTGGAAACTAAACAGTTCAGTTCAGTAAAAGAAGAAGTGGAAAAGAAACAGAGGAAGGAGAAGAAAGTAAAAAACAAGTCTGCACATATCAAACCAGAAAATGAAAAGATGGAGAAAGAAGAGGAGGACGAAGAGCAAGCTGAAAAGCATAAAAATCCAAAGAAAGCCAAGAAGGGAAAACACATTATAGTTGTAAACACAGAGCAGAGTGAGAAGCAAGTTAAAGAGACGAAGAAGAAGAAAAAAACTACTGTTGATGATGAAACAGAAGCTATGGATGGAATTAGTGTGACAAAAAAGAAAAATCCAGCTAAAGTGAGAGTGACTGAGAATGGAGTGAAGCGAGGAACACCACAGCAAGAGTCTGGTGAGGTTGAAGAGGTAAAGTTGAAAAAAAAGAACAAAAAGGTAGGCAAAACAGTGGAAAAAGACAATCTGCACAACAAGAAGAAAGCCAAATCCACAGAGAGTGAGATTATCATCAATGCAGAGGATACAGAGCTAAAGAAGAAAGGGGGAGGGAAAAAGGGTAGAAAAGCTTCTGTGGAGGTCAGCGAAGTAGAAGAGACAGCGCCAAAGAAGAAGAAAAGGAAAAGAGGAAATTCAAAGGGAGAAGAGGAAGAACCATTAGTAATCAAATGTGAAGACGTTGAGCAGAGTAGTGACACAACAGGCAAAAAGAGCAAAAGGAAGAAGAGCTCCACTAAGGAGGGAACACAAGTGGAGGCTGTGAGTTCTGGACCTGGTGCAAAGAAGAAGAAGAAGAAGATTAAAGAAGAGGCGGAAGACCAATATGTGAGTGTGTATTGTCAGAGGCAGTTGACACGGCGCTGTTGTGTTTTAGTTCATTGCCTTGGGAGTGAACCTTGTTATTGTTTAATTGTGTTGCAGGAGTCCCCCCACAAAGACGTGGTCTTTCTGTCAGAGAAGACCGGAAACACCGATGAGGTCACCATCAACCAGGTAAACAGGGCTCCTATTACCGGTCCATCGCTGTTACCCCTACTTTCCACCGGGCTGCGTTCCGGAGGCAGCACTGGCCCCGCGAGCGACCGCAGCCATTCAAGTCGATGCTTGATATTTGAGCAGCCGTGTTATGCTGCATCCTAGAAGCTTGCGTGAAAAGACTCCCCGCTTCGCTAAAGACACGCGCCAGGTCTGTTTTTATGTGAGCCGCGGTGCGTTCAGACAGCCAGGGACAGAAGTGGTACAGCGAGAACACCCAGTCAATTTAGTGTGCCCCCCACCCAAGAGCCACAGAACAGAAGGCATGGGGTTTAAATGCAGGAGTGTAAGTTAGATGCACACTTATTAAACACTTGATTGTTCTTTCAAGTACTTGTAGAGACAATAAAGTCTGCGTGTCCGGCAGCCAAGGCGCTCTGTTTCTGAGACCCTCCCGGTGTGGTATGGCGTGTGACAGAGGATGGAACAAAACCGCGGCTCAGCGAGAACGCAGCCGAGAATCTGGGTTAAACCCTCTGAACACCCACTCAGGTGGTTCAGTTATCCTGGCTGATTAGACCTCTGCTAAGGTCGAAGGCGGGCCAGAACTTTTTTAGCGGGAATTTATTAGGTCACACATATTCATCTACCAATAAGAATGATAAAGATGTCATTTGTCCTCCCCTAACAGATGCAACAAAGCTAATAGAAACTCCGTAAGATATCAGTTAGTCGTAAGCCGTATTTCCATCCACACGTTTTTATGCAAATTAATTAGGATCAAATAAAAAAGGCCTTATGGAAACAGGAATTGGATTATATTTCATGAATATCGACCCAAAGTTTGTATGTTCGATCTCATCGGATTTTCTGTTAATCTGTAAACGGCTTATGCTGTAAATGCTGATGGAAACGTTAATTGCTGAATAAATAATGAATTGCAATTTACGTTTCATGTCATTTTATGGTTACAACCTGCCACAGAAAATGAATAAAAAGTTGTTTTAGGTCATTTGCGCCACATATTTCCGCTTTCTTTGCAGACATGGCGGGTGTCAATAAAGACGGATATAAGTGGGTGAATGAAGACACAAAAGACTTTTAAAAATTAATTTACAAGTGAAATATAATGGCTATATTTGATAGCAAAAATCGAAGTCGTCTGGAATTTATTTTGCATCTGCATCATCCTTTCATAGCGTCGTTGGTGTCTTATTATTGCTTTATACGTCACTATCAACGGGCACATAAGCACTATTACAACACGTGCAATATTTTCATCTGTAGGTAGGAAAACAAAATACATTTAAAAAAAAAAAAAGAAAATTGTTCAATATACTATTTTGACCGCAAAACAGCATGTGGTGTCATTATGCACAGGTTTTTATTCCCTTTCAATCCATCCAATGAAAACACACCTTCACCAGCTTTATTTACACAAATGTTTTTAGCAACCTAGAGATAATTTGATTGACAAGTAGGTAGAAACATAGCTACAGTCTATCCACACCCACACAGTCCTGGGAAGCATTCTAATCAGCCAGATTAACTCATACACCGGATGTTCAGAGCCTTTTAGTGTGATATTTATTGCTGTGAATAAATGTTCAATATTTTGGGAATACTGTTATTTGCTTTCTTGCTGAGAGTTAAATGACAACATAAAAACAATGAATGCAACCACTATTTGAAAAAGCTCACTAAGTAGCATGCATGTTGTTTGTCTAATCCACGGAACCGGTACAGCTCCTAGCTTTAGTTTCATATTTAATCGAAAGACATCAGAGTGGCATTGACCTTCTGATGTTAATCTCAGCAAAAAAGTGTATTTCCCAAATTGTTAAACCGTTCCTTTTAATTAAAGCCAATATATAACTGTCTGTATTTTTATTAGTGTTTATTTTAGACAACTTTGTTTCTTCAAATACATGTGTAAATTGCTTTGTATGTTTGTTTTCTATAATATGCAAAACAGGCATTTATAATGCT
>NC_045734.1:22033362-22055371 GCF_008692095.1 Etheostoma spectabile | reverse complement strand
TGTTTGGGTTTGCCATAGGAAAGAAGACAGGCGTTACAAATGGAGATTGACAAGGCCTCTCAACCTGAACAACCAGGCAAACCTGCAGTCAGTATTTCTGCCTTTCTTGTAAAAAAGAAATAAATCTATTGTATTTCCCTTTTGCTTTTTTTACTTTAAAGGGTACTGCTGTGTTTTAGTATTGCAGTTTCATGAGATTGGGGGACTTTAGAGTGATAAAAGAAAGGATTGTGAAAATTGATACGTTCCTCGTTGTTGTTGGTGAAGCTAAAAAAACAACACTGGACCGTATATTTCCCACATAGCCTTCTTGTTAGACCCCCCCCCCCTCCCTGGTAAATGCCTGCGTCTTTTTAACTATATTTCCCCAGTTTGTAACGCAGGGTTTCTATTGCACACATGTAGTCTACACACCCAACTAGTCTGAGAACATCAAGGTTATTTCTTCAGACTTTAGAAAACCTCTTGGCCCAAGAAGACATAACTGTTTTCACAGACTGATTATAAACTGAGCTTAATGTGTAAAATCAGTGGAGCTCTTTTTAATGCTTTGAATATTTTCCCCCAATATGTCTGTTCCTCAGACTCTCGGTCAATGGAGCACCGCCCAGTTTGACAGCTCTGATCAGCAGCAGAAGTTCCTCCGGTTGATGGGCGGCTTCAAAAAGGGTTTCCAGCCTGCTGCGGGAAACGACAGCAAAGCAAATATGGCCCTGGGGAAGGACGCACAGCAGCAGTTGCAGCAAGGGCTTCTGGGAGAGTTTGAACGCGCTCAATCGCGCCGAATGGACTTCAGTAACAGGGGATCAGGACTTGGTTTCACTGCACCATCCAAAAATAAGTTCTCAATTGACATCAACTCATGTCGATCCGTCCGCTTTGATGATTGATTTGTGTGTATAATGGAAATGTGTGATTGGACAAAAGTTGTTTTTTTTATGTGTAGTTTTAACTGTAGATTTGTACACTTGACTGTTTGTTCAGGTCCACTGCGAAATCTACATTTTACCACAGAAATTAATCAGACCAAACACGCAGCACAAACTGCCATATGTACATACTGTATATTAAAAATCCTTACTGCTTTAGGAACTTTACTGTTTATTTAAAAGATTGCAATGAGCCTCAGTTGATCGTACGAGTAGTGATTTCAATAAGTCACTGTTTACACAGTGTGAATAAATGTTTTTTCTTAAATACAAAAGTACATCCCTTAAAGAGTAAACTCACGTTGATGGCTTTAATAGTTTTATTTCAATCTTACACAAATGTAAAGTGAAGGAGGAATCAAAGTACACTTTACTTCAAAGACAACATGGAAAAAATGTTGCTGGCCTATCTGACTATCATATGTTAAACTTCAATATTCCACACATTGATAGCTGTGTTATTCTGATGGAACATTAGTCTCTAAATCACATTCAGTTTCCTTTTAAACTGTTGTGTGCACATTTGTTAGTCAGTTTACTTGAAACTGGAGGGTCAAGGACAAAAGATCCTGAGGAGATAGTTTTGTCACTTTCATGGACAAAAAAAACCTGTTGCATACTGTACATGACACGCATGAGAAGTTTAAAGTGCAGCATTGCTATGTGAGTCCTCATTATGTCAAACCAAATTCAGCCACTGCCCTTTAAATCTCTCTGGTTCAAAATGCAGTCAAAATGCAAACTGCTTCATCCTTCAGGTGTCCTAATGATAAGGCCATTATACTCATTAGCAAAACCGAGTATGCTGCATCTGTGAAAAAGGCCTTTTTTGACTAGGTGCAACATTCTTCTATGCTTTTAGCGTCATAGTGATCACAAGCTCTGCAGCTGCCACGTAACATCCTGAGTGAACGGAGTCACACTGTTCTAATCAGGTTACTATCAGGCAATTGGAAGGCTGGCACATGCACTCACTTTAGTTAAAATTGTCTTTACAACAGTTGCTACATTGTTTAGAATAAGTCCTGATAGCTTGGTCTGACCCTGTTTCAGTATTTTCAAGCTGGCACAATCAGATGACACAATGTGCAGATGGAAAACTATTTAAAAAGACATGAAAGAAGTAGCCAACGGATATGCACGTCGTCAAGTCTCTCAGAACATCTGAAACGAGGTGGGAGGCTACTTAATGACGGTGAGTGAAAGAGGGAGGGGAAGCTGTGTGTTCCTTGTGAAAGATAGAAGTTGTCTCATGCCTGCAGGTACTCTGGCTGCACGCGGGCCACTTTGCGAAACTCTTTGCTGTGCGTCCGTGGGCACTGCATCTCACACCAGCTGATGGGAACCATCTGGACACCTGATACCCAAAAGAAAATGTGATAACATGAGACAAAATGTTGACATACTGTATCCACACACTATTAACAGCACAACAAATATTCTAAATCCTAAAGATTTCTTTAAAACAACAATTATAAAAACACTCATAACGTTCTGGAGCGTGCCACTAGAAAATTATTAACAGAAATACGAGCTGCTTGATAGTGGAACTAGAGATCGGACTGCAGTCAGCTGTCAAAGTATGACAGTGTATGGCAAAGTATGTGGCTGGGATATCACACTTCTTACTTATTTTTGTCACTTTTATGGCTCTATGAGGGGGAAAAAAATAATTGAATTGTAAGTGCTCTTTCTTTCTTTTATGGGTCTACTGGTTCAGAGATGATTAGATTGGCACTATTCTAAAATTCTTCCAAACGTCACAACACTATAAAAAAGGTTTGATAAATATGTCTCACTATGCAAATGGATGTGTACCTGTACCTGAATACCTGTCTGCAGTTATCTGGCCAGTAGCTCTTGTGCCACCTTGTGTTTAAACCGGATACTAGAAATCTGTCCAGGGATGTACTGGAACCCTCCCATGTTTCAAAGTTTTATATACCAAAAAAAAGAAAAAAACGTGTAATTGAGCATTGAGAGTTACCTGCTTCACTGTGTGCCACCACCACCCCCAGTTCGTTCTCTGCTGTTGTCAACAGGTAGTTAGACTGCACGTCACCAAGGGAGATCTGACATCACAGGTCAAGGGTTATAGACACAGATGTAAACAGCATATACCCAAACTATTGAAGTGGCAACTGCTTTTTGAAGTCACTCATAGGGAATATCCAAAGGCATTGTAAAAGTAACAAGTGAAAATGTGCATCTGTCACACTCCCAGAGATCATGACAGGGAACGGGGCCGCATCTCAAAACCCTTATTTGATAGCAAGATGAAGGACCGTTTTGGATATGAGTTAAATCATGTTCACTGTGCAGACAGGGGCTTTGGCTAATAACCCTTATTTGATAGCTCCTCAACTCTGAAGAAGGATCGTCGTGGAGCTATAGGAGAGAACGCCTGAGAGCAGCCTTCCCTGAAGCCGTGCAGCTGAAGGAGTAGCTAACTCCGCCCAAACAGCTGGCGTATTCTTGTGACTCTTAAGAGGAAAGGACATCTCATCCCTCTAAAACACATTTGCTTGTTGCCTCTCGCCTCCTATGATTTCCTTGCATCTCTCTAGGTGGAGGGATTATATCTCCAACCTGGCCTGGGAACGCCTCGGGATCCCCCAGTCGGAGCTGGTTGATGTGGCTCAGGAAAGGGAAGTTTGGGTTCCCCTACTGGAGCTGCTGCCCCCGCGATCCGACACCGGATAAGCGGACAAAGATGGATAGACGGAGTTGCAGCCCATGACTTTGTTGTTGGGAGGTGATTATGTTTACTATACCTGAATCATTCTGGGTTTAGGTAGAAAAAAAACAAAAAAACAAAGGCAAGCAATGCTTGTGCTGAATAATTTAGTCTTTCACTATTTAATTTGCTTTAGACCCAAGGGCAGGGGAAGGATACCACTTTTGCCAAGACGATGTCGCCAGGTCTGAAGCTTTTGTATATTTCCACCTGTAACAATAAAAGCAAAAGCTTTAAGCTAGGCATGCCATCTTAGATTTATGAGTAAACATCTGATTGAATACATGGATTCAAACACACCTTGTCTTTCTCTGTTGCACGCACATCTTCTTTTCTGTAGAGTCAGAGAGAGTGGGCTCAGTTTTGTGAATGACACAGGGAAGTATGACACGACACATTGTTTCACTACCGGAGACAGTCTCCGGGGTTACCTGATTGTTCCTCTGAAGCGGTCCTTCAGCGGTGTTGAGCCTACATAAAGGATGTGCACCTTGGCGAACCTGGGGTTGATACTGGTCACCTGTCCAAGCAAAGAACGGTGAGGCCCGAGACAAACAAAACAGTCTAAATCTAAAGTGTGCAGGATCCCTGTATCAGATCATTGACATATAGAAAAATCGTATTGGTTCCATTGCATACCTTACAGGTGACTATTGCTCCTACGTCGGGTAGTAGTTGTGTTTCTGTTTCCCTCACCACTGAGATCACAGGTAACTAGAAAGACAATGCAAACACACACATCACACAAAACCAGTTTAGTTTTTTTACGATTTAAGTTCCAACTTGTGAAAAATCATGTGGGTGTACACACACACACACACACACACACACACACACACACACACACACACACACACACACACACACACACACACACACACACACACACACACACACACACACACACACACACACACACACACACACACACACACACACACACACGTTGCCCAATCCATTTTCTCCGACACCCCCACGCGTCTTATTGCTTGTGCAACTTTCTCCACCTCTCCAACCCACACCCCTCACCTCCTCTCCCTCGTTTTTCTTGAGCACATAGCCTGCTAGGGAAGAGTAAATGTAGCCATGCCGAAGATATACTCCGGTGCCGGGAAGACAGTCTTCTACAGTGCATAGCTTGTCACCTGGAAGAAGTGGAAAGCAGTTAGACAGACAGTACTGTTGAAGAAAAGTGGTACAGTATTTTTTGTAGTGAAGGTGATCATCTCTGCTAAAAACTGAATAGATTATAAACTTTTTTAAGATAAAACATAAGCTGTTGAAGTAAAAGACCAGAGGCACGTTTTCACAAAAGTTATTTAGGTTATTTCGGGTGTCATCTGCTGACTGAATTGATCACAAGTAACATCAGGATATGGACTAAAGCATACTTTAGCATAGCAAACTTTGGCATAGCAATTTTCTGCATTCCCATACTTTAACAACAGTATTGCAGCTAAAGATTGGTGACAAGTTTACTTTTGACACTCTGAAGAAAACCCCTTGGATATTTTGAATGAAGTGAAACTCGTCCAGAACAAGTCTTGCTCTAGAATCACTTATCTGGTCCCTTTGAACCAGATAACCTTGGCATTAACATGACATGAAATACTATTCCAGCCTAAGACAACTTACAGCAGCACCCCATGTTACTACTTTCAAGAACTGGTGTTTCCATGCAACATTAACACACCAAAAAGGTCACTAGTACCTTACATAATTGTTCGGTTTAAAAGATTTTTTTAACATTGTTGACATTCCCTACTGCCACCTATAACAGAAAATATCACATGGGTGAGTCAAGAGTGAGAGAGGAATGCTATCCTGCCTGAGGCAGTGGGCAGGGCAGGAGATGAAACATGCCATTGGAAGTAAAAGTCAAGAGCTCACAGCCCTGCACGAGTACAATAACGTTAAATTGTTTACCATAAAATATTTTTGATAAAATAGCAGTCAACTTTGAGCACAGCGGGCTGTTAACTAATGTGCACTGCACACTCACATATTACAGCTAGCCATCCATTTAGAAGAAGCGGAATGTAACGTTAACTATGCTAGAAGCCCAAGCTCCCACTACGCATGGCAGCTGGAAATAGTGTGCTTTACACCGTCAGACTGCAGAGTAACTATAATTTATAGAAACACAAAAGCCCACCTTAGCACTGGCCGACAAAATGGTTTAGTCTAAGTTTGACTTAACTACCACTTCAATGACAGTTAAAGCAAATTTACGGGACTTACCTGGAACACACAGCTTCATGGGCGACATGTTTTCGAGAAGAGCAGCGCCTTAGCCGATTGGCTGTGACGAAGGGCTCGAGTCTAATATGATTGGCCGGTCGCACGCTGAGCGGAAGGAAAAATGGACGGCTCGGTCCGCCATGTTTGTTGAGTCACACATGTTGTCACATTAATGTGGTGGATGCTTCACAGAGCAACTCTTAATAGCGAATGAACGGGGCTCTACATTCAGTCTAACCTAAATCCATGGATCTATCATCCACATCCGATCTCTATACATGAATTTAATAGGTTTACTATGTAGCCTACAATTGCCTTCTACAGCAACCACATAAAAAAGTAAAAACTATGTTGATTTGGGATGGGTTTGCCTATTAATATGGTATTTGTCAGTTAAGTACTAAGTCATTTGAATAATCTAGTGAGATATTGTTTTTGTCCATTATGCTTTGCAATCTTACTTTCTGATTTTATTAGCTAGTGATGTTATTAGCATTTAAATGCATCTTTCTTTTATTTGTAGCTGTCAGTGTATACATGGACATGCACTGACACCGTGCAGGAATAAAACTTATTTAGGGGGCAGCATCACATTAGAGGGATATATGTGGGCTATAGTGCGTATTTTCTGTCACCCCCATGAGGAATTCTAAGTAATGACAGCAAAACTGTCAGCACATCTACATGATGCAAGCCCTGCATGATCGTGCACCCCTCCACCCCTCATCCACATAGTTGCTATTAGCCAAAGAGGACACTGAGGATTAAAAAACATGGATTCTTCATAAGAGGTAATTGTATCACTCGAGTTTCTGCACACAAAAGTTGCCGGACAACACTAGTTTTTGAACATAGCCAAACTGAGAAATACACAGTTTTGTTTGAGCTGATAGTCCTAATTAGCTTTGTAGCAACTCATTTGGCAATGACTTGAATGTAGCAGACGTCCGTTAATATTACAAAAGTTACGCACTAAAGCTTTAAATATCCGAAATGTAAAAGGCTTTTGTGTTCTCTAAGACCTAATAATAAATAACCTTAACATACATGTCATGTATGTATTTATACTTATATTTACTATTCTAAATGAGAGACTACACCAAACCAATTTCTCCATAACCATATGATTCATAAGAACAGGGTGGACATTAACGCTGGAAGACGAAGTCAGACAATGATACCAGATTTCATCACATAATGGCTCACAACATTTATTATTTTTCTCACAATGCCACAGCAAACAAAAATCAGCCGTGCATAGCAACTTGCCCTTTTAACAACAGCCAGTGTTTATTTGTAGGTTACACTGCTCACACTTAGCAGTCCTACATGGGTCGGAAATGGGAGGAATACATGGGATGACTGCAGGGTAAGTCTATATTAGGTCCGGTCCGCTGGTCCCAATTTTTGCATTTTGGTCAGTGTTTAAACCACATTACAGCTTATATCAATTGTGTTATAATGACATGTATGTTTCTGCATGTCATAAAGTAAAGACCAATCAAATCAATAAAAATAAGGTGCACATTGTGTGTTTGAGTATGCAAGTCTGTGATGACCGTGACAGTAATTACCTTCTATTAACTTGATAACTGAACAGCACATGGGCAATGTATACTCTAGCTCTTCTACGGGGCGGGGATTCTATTTTTTGGCTTTGCCCTGAGCAGCTACAGCTTCCATTGCCTTCTTAACTGTCTCCTCATCTCCCAGAAACTGCATGGGTCCTAAAGGCTTCAGGTTCTTGTCTAGCTCATACACAATGGGGATACCTGTGGGCAGGTTCAGCTCCATGATGGCCTCCTCTGACATACCTGGGAAAAAAGTAACAGACAGGCAGAGCTTAGAATCCATTTGGATGGATATGCCTTTCATACATCTGATCAGACTGAGAAGGGAAAGTTCAATTTTAAAGTCCTATTAAAAAAAGCCTTTTCAACACTTAGATGGGCATGGAACTCTCAGTTAAAGAATTAGTAGAAATAGAAAATTTGACTATATAACATTTTAATTGGTGTACACAATAACTAGAGATACTCTGAGCGATAAATCCCCTATGAATCCCATAGACGGCATTTTTTTTTTTTTTTTTACAATATTAAGGGACACTTCCCAAAATGTAACAGGGGATAAGCAGTTTTGGCACTGGGCAGCAACTCAAATGTTTCCGCTCTATCTCTTACCCTCAAGATGCTTGACGATGCCCCGGAGACTGTTGCCATGGGCAGCAATTAGTACTCTCTTTCCCTCTTTGATCTGTGGAACAATCTCTTCGTTCCAGAAGGGCAGAGCCCTGGCGATGGTGTCTTTGAGACTCTCACAGCTGGGAAGCTGGTCTTCTGTCAGGTCGGCATAACGCCGGTCCTACAACAAAACACGGAGTTCATGTTGTCAATTGTGTTTTAGCGGTGTGGCCTTTCACTGATGTAAAAATGTCTTCATTTGTAAAAGAGAAGGAGACAATGTGTTCCTGTGGTGTTACCTTGCTGATGCTCTGATAGAAGTCATGCCCTTCATCCATGGATGGGGGAGGAATGTCAAAAGAGCGCCTCCAGATCTTGACCTGGGCCTCTCCGTGCTTAGCTGCTGTTTCAGCCTTGTTCAGCCCAGTCAGGCCCCCGTAGTGGCGCTCATTCAGGCGCCAGGTCCGGTGGACGGGCAGCCACATCTGGTCAATGCTGTCCAGAACAAACCACAGGGTGCGGATGGCCCTCTTTAGGACTGAGGTGTAGCAAATATCGAATTCATAGCCAGCATCTGAGGTGAATCAGAGACAAGACGTGAAAGAGACGGTAAATGTGAATAGATAGAGGTTTATACAGTATATACACTTCTATATAAGTGCAAAGTGAAACGCAACATACAAATACAAAGGAATTCTGCATTGTTTGTTCTGCATTTTGCTTTTGCTTAGTCAGGGGCAGTGCTATCCCATAGGACACTGGCAGGCTGTAGGCTCTGCAGGACATGCAGAATGGCAAAATCTCACTCAGTAAATAGCAGTAATCTTTACTGATAACGACGGCGACATCTTTGCTCCACAGTCTGGCCTTGCGCTTCATTATACCTTAGATTTAAATGACAGATCGAATGAAGGTTTTCCTGATGTGATCAGATGACAACATTTAGAGTTATCTCCTGACAGTCACGTCGTGGCAGAATCTGCAGGCTTGTTCAATATTTGTTCAAGACATCACATCCAAATTAGTATGTGTTTTGGAGCTGTAGATTTCGAAATGTTCCTACATTCCAGTAAAATCATCATATCAGTCACATCTGTCAGTCCATGGCCTAATGACATTCCCAAAGTATCTCTGCTGTTAAGCTTACTTCACAGAAATCAAAATGATTCTCTCTATTTCTCTTCCCTATAAATGGCAACATAGGGGCTGCCACTGTCTTGACTGAAGTGTGGAACTGTCATGGGTTCCGGGGGAAATGGGTCCAGCAGAAACTGATCTAGTTCGTTACAGTTCAAAGACAGCAACCATCCAGGCTCATAAACATAGTAATAAAGTCACTTCTCTCTCTCTTGCTGCTGCCTCTTCTTGTGTCGCAGTAGACCGCCGGCTACCTGTTCCCCATCCGACAGAGTTGCATAAGCAATGGAAACGGCTTAATCCAATGAGCGAGAAAGAGTGATTGGGCCCTGTGACATTATCTGCTAGCCTACCTTTTAAGGCCTGTCCACCTCTCTTTGCCTCATGCTCCCCGGTCTCACTCAGGTCCGCGTCGAACCAGCCGCAGAAGCGGTTTTCCTGGTTCCAGCAGCTCTCTCCATGGCGGATCAGGACCAGTTTGTATGCAGCCATCCTCACACCGATGCCCTCTGCGCTGGATTTCCGGGAAATGTGGGGTAAGTGACTCTTCTTAAAGTGCAGTAGCGACGTCCGCAGATATGTCTTGACTTCCCCGCAACCCCAAGGACAGCTACTAAGAAGCGGGCGCAGTATTTTTGGTAGTCTATGGAGGGATAATCTGTTGTAGCAGTAGGTTTATAAAGCTTGCTGGTACGTCCGAATTTGACGGATCTCACGACACGAGCCCTCTTCCTGCTGGTGTCACCAATCAAAAAGCGAGCTGTGTGTGCCGGAGGAGGAGGGAGGAGGGAGGCAGGAGGATGCGCACAGCGGCACGTCCACACGCCCAGCACTGCATCCCGCAGGCTGGCTGATGTGAATCACTTGGGAAATCTTACACAAACATACAGCACGCTAGCCTATATCATGAATGATGATTAGGCCTTCCGTAGTAAGTGGAAAACTATACTAGAATGCACATCTTCAGATACCAATCAGTCTCAAGAAATTAAACAAACATTGCCTTATTTTGCTCTATCTCTCAGACACATGTTGCTGCATAAACACTAAGTGTAGACTTTAACCTTGGCCCTGGATAAGATAAAAAGCAAGACAGAGAGTTTTTACAAATAATATCAATATGTTTATTTTTAGGCGTAAATAGAGCAAAATACAATTAAAACCGCTTTAAAATTTAATGTGGTGTCATATATGATATATCATGAGGGATTTATAAGGACCTCATGGATTTGTGACTGGGACTTCCCCAGCTACACTGACTGTAAACTCGTTAGATTTTTACGTAGTTTAAACTTCCTTCAATAGACCCCCCCCCCCCCCCCCCCCCCCCCCCCCCATGCTGAGGCATACATGAGTATGAATTTAGAAAGGTTTAGATATTGTTCGTGACCTTTGATCTTCCAATGGAGGGGCGGATAGTTGTTTGTCAGATGCTCATTTGTCTGGGACACACAAATGCAAATTTGTGTGTCAATTAAAATTAATTGAGGAATGGCCGGTGTCAAAGATGAAGTTAAAAGTATTGTTGTTGTAATATTTGGTTTTAGAAAAATAAAATTAACTAAAACTAAAAAAAAAGTTAGAGTAAAAATCTTGATGGGTAAAGATACTTAATCACTTTTGTATCCGTTAATATTAACATTTATTGATTACATTTTTGTCAAATGAATTTGAGAAATGTTAAATGTAGGCCATAACCACCTGTGGAGTTGAATTTGGCTGTATATACCAATATTGCAAAATGTTCCAGTCTGACAACTGCAAGTATTCATCAGTCCCATGACAGCAGATTTTCACTAAAGGCTTTTTTATTTTTATGGAGTTAATTGATTGGGTTTTGGGTTAACCCTGAGTGATAGAGAGAGACATGTGGCTCAGGGTTGACCACGCTCTCACGTAACGTGTCTTCCTTGGGCGAAATGGTCGTGTCCAATCAACGCCAGAGATTAGATTGAACGCTGATTGGTTAAAAATCAAAACACTTTATGACTCCCGCCTCTTCCCGGAAGCTGACAGTCACCTGACTTTTCTTTTTCTGTTCCTTGTTAGCCAGTGTCAGTACATAGCCAACAAAACGACCGTCACACTTTCTTTCCCTCTTCTATTTCGTCCTCTTTTCTTTTTCTTCTCTTTCTACAGGAGTTAAACGAACTCCTCGTCCACCTCCAAAATTATGGATGAGACGAGTCCGCTCGTCTCTCCCCTTCGGGACTCGGGTGATTTCAGCTACTGTCCCACAGAGCCCACTAGCCCCCGGGGCGCGTTTGGAAGCACACCGGGCTCTGTGGTGCGGATCCCGGCAGGCAGTCCGGGGCGCAGCCGGGAGAGACAACCGCTCCTGGACCGGGACCGTGGGAGCTCGCCGCGGGAGCCGCACAGGAACGAGTTCCCGGAGGATCCCGAGTTCAGGGAGATCATCCGCAAGGCCGAGCGAGCCATAGAGGAGGGGATCTACCCAGAGAGGATCTACCAGGGATCCAGTGGAAGCTATTTTGTCAAAGACTCACAGGGGGTAAGAAGTCGCTCCTAACTCACATTCCCAACAGTTGTCATGCTAACGTTGCCTTTAGCTGTCTTATGACTGATCTTTGGCACCTCAAGTGTTGCGTGTGTGTATGTTGCAATGGCTGCAAGATGTTTTGATAAAAGTATTGGTCGCTTCTACGAAAGGCCCTCTTCCAACTAGCCTGTGATGACTTGGCAAATAGGCTGTAATATGGACTAGTGCAATATCCATATCGCAGAGGGGCGCAATGTTTGTTACAGGCAAAATGTGTGTCTTTACCTACCTCACTTCTGACTGAAGTATTGTGGTGTTGCAGAGACGTCCCGGCCTAAAAATCCTATCCTACAGACTACAGAAAGCATCTTTGTTTGGTACAGATCCACATCAAAAATCACACCATACTCATTTTAATTTTTTAAGATTTAATATAAGTCAGCGAAAATTAGAATAACGATACAAATGTGATCATTCCCTTCAATATCGTGAATCATAATGCAATCGCAACATCAGTCAAAATAATCGCAATTAGATATCTTCCTCATATTGTGCAACCCAAGGTGTAATGCATGCCAACACAACATGAACCTACAGTTTAAACTAACAAACAATAGAATATAACTTTGATGTTACACTGACAGTGTAAATACTCAAAGTGATGAAATACAGTCAACAAAGTTTGAAAAAATCATTCAAGACTTGCTTTTCCTTGTATTGCAAAAATTAGGCAAAGAAATCTTTAGTGTCTAACAGAAGATGCTGAGCGAGCACAAATGCCTGTTGCATCAGTTATAATCTCTATATTTCTTTTTTCTATTTGACTACGTGTTTTACATATTGCTACACATTCAAGACAAAAAGGGGAATCAATTCTTAGAATCATTCTTAGAGCGATTCTTCTTTCACCCTGGATTTCTCCTAACTTTTATCATGCCAGATTTAAGACGGTAAACTTTTATCCTATCGTGCCAGATTAATGATGGTAAACTTTGATCGGCATTATGTGCCACTTTCTCCACTCACTTAAGGCTTACAAAACACAAAGTATTTTAGGTTGCATGAGCTTTTCATCCAGTGACCTAGTTCCCTTGCCCCCCACCTCTTTAGTTTCTTTAGTTAATCACCATTGTGCTAAATAGTCATGTGCTAGCTCTCTGTGAGGCTATATTCTCTTCAATGACCAAGTTTAGTGTGTAAGTGTGTGTCATACAAGCATAACACAGTATGGGATTTTTAAATACAACTTTATAGTGACACCCAAAATCTAACTTCTGTCAAACACTCGTCCCCTATGGGCATTAAAGAAAGTTCAAAGTTCCATTTTTTTACAGAGTACGGTGGCTGTGGAAAGCTTCAATTCATTTCAGCAACAGTGGATTTTAATAGGGACACGTTGTACACTGTATCAAATGTGTAATTTTTAAACCACTCCTGCAGCACAATCCACCTCTCCACTGTCCCTCTGCGTGCTTCAAGTTTACAAGGAGGATATTGTCCTTAAATTTAAATATTGAATTGTCTTACACACAACTTAACCTTCCTTTCTTCTCTATTCCTAAACTTTCCTATCTTAACTCCCTTTGGATGCTGCCTGTTTTCATGATGTTCCTGCTCATTTTCCCCACTCTGCTTCCCTCCAAAGAAAATCATCGGCGTGTTCAAACCTAAGAATGAAGAACCCTATGGCCAGCTGAACCCCAAATGGACCAAGTGGCTCCAGAAGCTGTGTTGTCCCTGCTGTTTTGGCCGCGACTGTTTGGTCCTGAACCAGGGTTACCTCTCAGAGGCCGGGGCGAGCCTGGTCGACCAGAAACTTGAGCTCAACATCGTTCCCAGGACCAAGGTATGATCACACACAGTGCTGCCTCAATATTACAAGAGCCACGAACCATTTGGCAAATACTGCCTCTCTCAATCAACCTTTTGCACTCCAGGTGGTGTACCTGGCTAGTGAAACATTCAACTACAGTGCCATAGACAGGGTGAAGTCTCGAGGAAAGAGGCTTGCCCTGGAGAAAGTACCGAAAGTGGGCCAGCGCTTCCACAGGATTGGACTGCCACCCAAGGTGATGAATTGTTGTATTACACAGGTGATTGCTTTCAGTGATTGATTTGTGTGGATTATTGATCAAATTCATCCAGTGGTCCGCGGCTTTCAATAAAAAAAAAAGTATATCGCCATTCGCCAAGCAACTATAAGACCAAGTTCTTTTGTGCGAAGAGAAGGGCGGGGGAGGGGGTTCTTAAACTCAGTTCAGTACATTCAGTAAGTACAATGGCATTTCTATGTCAAACACAATGACCCAAACATCTACAAAATTCATGAGCGCTGCTGAAATATGTTGCTGTTCCACCAGGTTGGCTCCTTTCAGCTCTTCGTCGATGGATACAAGGATGCAGATTTCTGGCTGCGGAGGTTTGAAGCAGAGCCTCTGCCTGAAAACACCAACCGTCAGCTCCAGCTGCAGTTTGAGCGGCTGGTAGTCCTCGATTACATCATCAGGAACACAGGCATGTAGTCACTCTGCTCAGCACTGTCAGGGCTGGCTCATCCTAATAATGAGATATGTTTTATAGAATAGATATTGTTATCAATATCTTGTCATACAGTCAACCACAGTCGTGAAGTCCTCCATGGCAGCTTTTCTCTGGTTATTTGCTTTGTTTGAATTTGAGTCTTTATTTTTTGGTACCGTAGACAGGGGAAATGACAACTGGTTGCTGAAGTATGACTGTCCCATGGACACTGTTGGGAATAAGGTGAGGAAACACAGACACAGTTCTTGACGGCCATTTAAAAAAAAAAAAATGCTGACCCCAATGGCTGAATGTGTTTATTTTATACCTATATATTTATCTCTCTAGGACACAGACTGGGTGGTAGTGAAGGACCCCATCATCAAGCTGGCAGCTATAGACAACGGCCTCGCTTTCCCCCTCAAACACCCTGACTCCTGGAGAGCCTGTAAGGACATACCGTACATTGGCATCCTCTTTAACCAATCACTGCTCACTTCTCAGCAAGACTCGATTCATGCTTTAAAAAAAACAAAAAGCAATTCTCTTTTCAACAGTCTTACCAGTGAAAGTATCTCATATATTTCTTTATTATCTATATTTATCTATTTTATTGCTCTTGTTTCGGTCCCATCTCGATTGCATCCAAAGTCTCTTCAAAGCAATTTCATCACTGTATCATAAACTATCCAGCTGTTCACAAGCAGTCTACATAATCATTAAGACTCGGTTTCATTTTCCAATCAACAGACCCATTCTACTGGGCGTGGCTTTCCCAGGCCAAAGTTCCTTTCTCCCAGGAAATCCGAGAGCTGGTCCTGCCAAAACTGTCCGACCCAAATTTTATCAAAGACCTGGAAGAGGATTTGTATGAATTATTTAAGGTATGGGCGGGGGGGGAACTCAGATTCAACAACATTTTTATTCAGAATTGAGTGTTTTTTCTGTAAGGGAATGGAATGCGAGAATGTGGAAATGGATGCGGACATTGAAACGGGAAGATGGAGAAGAGGATGACTCGGTTCTTTGGTTGTAAACATTATGCATAACATAACGTCTACTCTGTCTCACAGAAAGACCCTGGTTTCGACAGAGGACAGTTTCACAAACAAGTAGCCGTAATGAGGGGGCAGGTGAGTTATCCCCTCTCTTCTCACAACATATTTTTCATCAGTGTGACATGCAACTAACTGTTGTTACTAGCATGAATCCACCCGAGTGTTTTCGTTTTAAACATACTTTCTTTTTTTCCTTTTCTTTTTTTTATCCCAAGATCCTGAACCTGTGCCAAGCCATGAAGGACGGTAAAACACCCCTGCAGTTGGTCCAGATGCCCCCAGTAATTGTTGAGACAGCCAGAGCACCTCAGAGAGCCAATAGTGAGTCCTACACACAGAGTTTCCAGAGCAGAAGACCCTTCTTCACTTGGTGGTAGGAGCGATGCAATGAGGATGAAGAGGAGGGACAGCAGGAAGTCAGAGCCGGGAAATGAGCGAGGATTGTAGATGGAAGATGGGGCCGAATCTGAGAGCGCAGGTTTTTGTCCTGAAAAGGGAGATAATCATCATCCTCCCCTCCGCTCCTTATCGATGTTTTGGTTACGGAGAGTGAGTAAGGCCAAAAGGGGAAGAATTTCACAACATATCTTTCCTGTTTGCCTCTGTGCCTTGCATGGATGTCATTGGAGTAAGAACGCCTAAATAACGAAAATTCTGTACCTGCCTGCGAGAGAGAGATTTTCAGTGCAGTGTCGGACTTTTCTTTTGGACTTCCGGATGCATGTAATGTTTGCCCACACACATGCACACCAGTTAAAAGCCTCTCATGCTTTGTTTTCGGATGGGGAGGTGTTGCATTCCAAGTTTTTTTTTTTCATACCTCTCTGCCTTTTTAATATTCACTTGCATATTCCCTCCCACACAGTAAGAAAAGCCCTGGCCTGGTTAAAGCAGTGGTGCCACTCGTGAAGATCAGCATTTTATTTTTTAAACAAATAAGAGAAGTGTTCGTTGTGGTTAAGTCTCAAAGATTTAGGAACTGGGCTCCCATTGGTGTTTACACAGAGAACACAAGCCATGTGAACTGGTTTCACAGTTACTCATTGCGCCTCCTTGCTGCTTAGATTAGGATCTGAATGTCATCTGGGGTGATGTTAGTAAACAGAGGCACTTTTGGTGAAAAAACACAAACTGTCTGTTGTGCTGAGATAAGTATGTGTGGCTCCCCTAGTCTTTTCTTCTTCCACTGGTAAGTTAAATGATTGGTGAAGAAGATAAATTGTAAGTAAACAACAAAGTAACATCCTTCTGTACTGAACTGACATGAATTGTATTGTGACAATGCACTGTATAATTTGTATGTAATATTTAATGATAGATTATAATTAAAACATACTCTGTTAATACAAATACCGGTATGTGTTTGTGAATGAGAAAAAGTTTACAGTCAGACAACATGCGTATGAAACATTCAGCCAGTGCAGTATTGTATTCTGTTGATGTACACTGGTTAAAAGTACCACTGTAGGTCATTTTAGAAATGTTAATATCGACAATAATATACTCTCTAAAGCTGCTATAATTAACAGTTTTACATCAACAATGGATCAAATGACTGTGTGCAGTGTGAAAAAAGTCACCTGTAGTGATGAAACCACAGTCTAGAGTCCTTCAGCTCTATGGAGGATTTCAGCCTGTTAAAGCTCATTGTTTTGGTTTTACGGCCTGCAAAGTTAGTGTGTTTGTGTAGTTTAGCCGTTCTCCTCAGCATTGTTTACTACTGTACACTACCTGCTTAGCACCAACTAGCCAACTGACACAGTTAGCAACTAGCTGCTTAACATAGTGGAGTATTTGGCAGCTAAAGAGACAGATATTTCTCTCAGGAGTTGGCGGAGACCAAACATGGAGATGAAAAGATGGATAAATATTGGACTTACATTCGCCAAGTGATCAGAAACCTAACTCTCGACGCCACATACACTTAAAAGTTGATGCATTGTGTTTACCACTCGTTTCTTTATCCCCCTAAGAAATCTGTTGATGCACTTAGAATTTCTTTTTTAATTGATGGCATCTTCATTTAGAAGTTTATTTTAGTATTAAGTCACAAAAACACAAAACATTCCCGCTACAAATGCTGTTAAAGTGATCTTGATCCAGTGTTCAATATCCTGTTACGATGATAGTGATAATACATCATGAGTTATCTGGCAATTGAAACACCAATCATGTGTGCATTGGAGCAGACACACATTTAAATTTTTGGACTATTCCCCAGATTTACCCAAGTTCTCCGGTATTTCTTTATGCTGGAGTCTAACATGTAGAGTACATATTAGCGGAAGGTGCTGACAGTAATAATACAGTGTGCCCTTTCATGTTGAATCAATCCTGTATTTCATGACTTTGGCTTCCACCACTATGTGTTGAACACAGTTCCGTCCATTTAGTCATTGTTAGTGGATGATGCGGTGAAGGTAGCGTTCAGAGGGACCCACACCCTCATGTCTTGCCACACCTAACCTCCACGAGGAGGGTTTAAAGGGGTTTTGGTTCTCTGAGATGTCTTCCTCAGTCGCAGAACTGTGCCCTATGTCAGCCTCCTCATCCTCGACAGGGTTGCCGGATAATGACTCCTCAATCCTGGAAGACAGAGATGTTACTCTGGTTTGGCTACTCTTACATACCTACTGTACGTATTGTACTAAGAACATTGGACTACATAACATTTTGTTAATTTATTAATGAATTCAGGTTGTGTAAACGATAAACCTTTGACCTGAACGCGAATTGCTACTCTGGGATGGCTGGATGAAAAAGTCATAATTGTGCTTTTTTCCTCAGGAAACCGTAAAAGCCATTCAGCAACTGAAATAAAGGTGTGTGTGTAGTATGCCTATCAATATCCCTTTAGACACTTGAGTATGTTTGACAAAACTCTATATACTGAAACAGCTTTAACTTCTTATGCAGAAGAATTAAAGCTAGTGGATTTTAAAACCATAGTATGAAGACAACAAGAAGTCTACAACCATGCTAGTGGCTGTGACGATGTACTCAGAAAAAGTGGTGCTTTGAGCTGAGCTACATGCTCACATTTGCAATGTTAAAATGCGGATGTCAAGAAGGTATATTGTTCACCATGTTCAAAATTAGTTGTGTTAGCATGCTAACATTTGTTAATTAGCACTTACCCCAAAATAAAATGGAGACGAATGGGAATGTTATTAGTTTTGCAAGTATGTGTACTGGACAAATGACAATTTATTTCTTCTTGAGGGAAACTTGAATGTCTGCATCATATGTGAAGGCTTCTAATAGTTGTTGAGATATTTTAGATTGGCTATAACGAATTGTTGCAGAACACCATTTTGATACTACGACACAGCCCTGTAAACTCACACCACCATTTTCCCATTCTGTGGCACTCTGTGGCACTCTCCTCCAACAAATCTAATTTTGTCTCTGTGAGGAATGCCAAAAGCAAAGCATCTGTGTGTGTGTGTGTGTGTACACACACAGTCTTGTGAGGTCATGCTGAGTTTGTTGGTACATGGCAATTTACACCCTGCATTTCAAGAAGCAGAGTCTGGAATCAAGTTAGACAAGGCCTTGCCACGCTTACAAGTTTAGTTGATTGTTTATGTAAAATGGCAGATTATTCATAAATAGGGACAGATAAAGCTAAACAATATACTCCTCATCTATATAACACTTTTTACATTCATTCTTCAATTTTTTGCTTGCCTCCTGCCATTTGACACCGTCACTTACCTGAGATAACCTGATGCTCTCAGCCCCTTGTGGTCTCGGTGTCCCTCCGCTCTGATACCAGATTTGTTCCTCGCTCGTACTCGGAGCCCCACCAAGGCCTGGGCCAGCCCTGCCTCTTCCTTGCTGTCCTCCCCTTCCTCCTCCTTCACCTCCTGTGCACCCTCTATATCTGCATCCATCCCTCGCCACACCAGCTTAGCCCGATGTTCAGCGTCCCTGTCTCCTGCTGTTCTAAACAGCCTGTGCAGCTGGTGCAGGTTGAGTCCTGTAAAGATGTTGGAGCATCCAGATTTCCGGCTTCGTTGATTGGAAAGTTTCCATTGCAGAGGCAGGCCATCCTCAGAGGAGGTGGAAGCTAGGGCCTCTGCCATATTGCAAAGGTGGAGCTTCCAGATGGTGAAATAAGGACAGGAGGACAATTTCAGGGGGGGCAGGTGACAAGCAGGAAGGAAAGCTGAAGGGGGAGAAAGAAGAGAGACCAAATTGGCTAAACTAAGAAGATCACAGCCACAAAGCAAAGCTCAAGCCTTCAGCCAGCAGACAGATGTCCATAGCTGCAGACTATATATATATATAAATATATATATATAGATATAGATATATATATATCTATATATATATATAGATATATATATCTATATATCTCTATATATATATATATCTATATATATATATCTATATATATATATATATATATATATATATATATATATATATATATCTATATCTATAGATATATATATATATCTATATCTATCTATCTATCTATCTATATATATATATATATCTATATATCTATATATCTATCTATATATATAGATATATATCTATATCTATATATATATATATCTATATATCTATATAGATATATAGATATATATATAAAATTTAAGACCGACTTCCCTGTCTGATGAAGTCTTATCTCATTATTCTTTCAGTTTAGCTGACAGCTATTTTCTCAATTGATCACCATACAATATCATACAAGTAGTGTAAATGTCATCCAATTTTTTTAAATCAACATGACATTCACAAACAGTCCAAAACCCAAATAAATGTAATCTAATATCATAATAGAAACCCATTTTCAGTTATGTCATGTTAAAATAGCCAATAGCACCAACTCTTACTCATGTAATTTCCCCTTAACATCAAATTAACTTTTTAATTTATTTATGTGTTTATTTCATCCATTAAATAGACAGAAAATGTAATGCAAACACCAACGTTCAAGTCCTCAATGAAAAGGAGCAGAAAGAAGGTTCACATATAATCTGCCCCTCTTTCACAAAATATACATTTACTTGCTCCCATATGGTGGCTGATTTCGTGTAAGGCTGTCTACCATAGCAAGAAAATATGTTCACATCAGGTTACAAATAATTTAAACCAAAGAAATAAAATCTCAAAATGATTTTAAACATTGGTAGAAGGTAGAATAATGTGAGTGCTTACCTTCCAGTCTGTAGTTTGAATGAGACAAACTGTAACCATGCACAGGCAGACAGTCTGCTCCTTCAACCAGCATCCAAACTACAACCTTCACTCACTAATCCAAAGCCGACCCACTTCCAACCAGTGCGTCAGTAGCGCGCAGGGCAGCAGGGCCAAACGGAATAATCAAAGAGTAATCCATTAATGACGTCAGCGCCAAGTTGCACACCTATAGGCAAGAGCCTGTTAGAAAAGAAAGACAACAAAAGCAAACAGGAACCAGCAAGAGCAAATCCGAGACAGAAAGGAGCCAAAGCTCCTGCTACAACTCATGTGGTTTTAATTACATTACACACAGGTGTAAAGGTCAAGGGCAAGGCAAGGCAGCTTTATTTGTATAGCACATTTCAGCAACAAGGCAATTCAAAGTGCTTTAAATAAAACATTAAAGAGTAGTTAAAAACGATTAAGAAATTAAAAACAGATAAAACACGAGAACAACAGTTACAGTGCATTATCAGAAATTAAACATGATTTATCTCCCACATAACTACTAACTCAATCTCAAATGAAGTGAGTTGAATTAAAAAAAATATTTGAAATGCAGTGGAGTAAAAGTATTAAGTGGCACAAACTAAAGTAGGCCTACATTACTATACTTATTTCCACCATTTGTAATCAGGCTAAGTCTTATTGTGTTTCTTTTTCCTGCAGTAATCCCCATATTTGTAGCCTACTGTACCTGGCATTTTACTGTCCCAAAGCCAAATACGTTAGCAGTGTGAGCACAAATCCACAATAAAGATATACACCCCATCAATCCATCTTCTCTGGGTTGTTATTGTAAATGAATGATTAATATATTCAATTAGGTATGACTGAATTTTTCTTTTTGACGATTGGAAGTTCAGACGTGGACACTGAACTCATCAAATATTTCTGTTCTCGTTTCCTATTGTGCCTGAAGGCAACTTAATCAAGATCAGATCAATTAACAGGTGTGTTGTAGAAGAGCGCTCGTTTTAAACGCGCGTGGGTCCGCCCCGAGGTCTTCAACGGTCGTTTCTCTTGTCTCGGAAGCAGATAAAGGCTTTTGTCTTTTAAAAGCAAACATGAGTGGGCTTTTTTCTGGACTGCTGAGAGCTCGACGGGCTCTTGCTCCCAGAGCAGATGTGGTGATTCAACGAGCACGTTATATCCATGGCAGACAACCTAAAGAGAACATTGGGCCGGCGGTAAGTTTACAAAGTAGCCCTGTTGTCTTCCAGCATGCTAGCTAGCTGGGACATTTCTTGAATTTAAAACTCTTTTATCCCTGACAAGCTAGGCGTACCTCTGTCCTGCAGGAATCTATGTTCGTGTTGACTGTGCTGACTGTGGCCGTCCTCGGACCTTCTGGTTGGATACTTGCCCACTTGGACCATTATAAAACCCGGGGCTGATAAACACGCCACTAAAGCATAGTCATAGCCTACACGTGTTGAACCTTTCGTACGTTTTGTGAACACAATAATAAATTTAAGTTTTTCAACTGAACCTGGTCAGTTCCTTTT
>NC_045734.1:22032013-22033352 GCF_008692095.1 Etheostoma spectabile | reverse complement strand
TTTTTTTTTTTTTTTTTTTTTTTTTTTTTTTAATTACCGGTGCAGTTGCAGCTTCTCCGCAGTAGGTGTCAGAATCTATTGCCGGAAGTGAAACCTCTGTTTGCTTACAAACCGGCTGTATGCATTTTAAAGACCATTAAAGAGGCTACATCGCCACAAGATATCCATAGCTAAGAAACCCTGCTATCCGTAGGGAGTTTATATTACCGAATAACGGCACCGAGTTAAAGTGCATTTGAATGTACCATGAAGCCGCAGCTGACCGGTACAAAAAGGCGCCCCAAAGCAGCTGGACCTGAGGCTGATCTGGCTCTGCAAGATGAACTTATTGCAGCGATACACGGAGCATTTGAAGTGGCTGTGGAGATCGCAGTTCGTGAGGTGACAAAGCTTGTAGGTCGGGCGACAGGAGACGTCTACGAAGAGATGCGACAAGAGAACGAGTCCCTCAAACACAGACTGCAGAGAGCCGAAGCTATGCTGGACTCTGCGCGCATGGAGGAAAGATGTGGCAGCTTTCCTAAAACAAAGCAACTCCAGAATGCCAACAAACCTACAGATCAACAGCCTCACCTAAAATACAATCACTGCCCAAATCCCAAAGTAGGCAGTTGCATGGGGATCAGAGGTGACTCTCCTCCTGCAGGTCCCAGCCGTGCACACCAGCCTTCTGACCCCCAGCATGAGGAGCAGGGATCAGTTCAGCATCTCAGTGATGCTGCTTCAGAGAAACAAGATGACGGGTATGCTGTTGCTTGTGATGCTCTGACCAAAGGTATGTAGCAATTTCCTGAAATATCACTTTCATATCTTAGGTATGTACAATAATTATTGTAGAATATCCTCTTCCACAAATGGTAAGTGCACATAAACTGGATGTTGATGTATGGGGCTGACTGTTTTCCGCACATTATGCAGACACAAATGCCAAATTGTATTAACATGTTAGTAACAGTCAAGATTACTAAAGTGCAAACCATTCACTTCATTGACCAGCAACATTGTGGGATTGTAATTGATAATACAGTAGGGTTAAGATATACTTTTATACATGTACACCATCTTAAATATTAGCCTACTAGTTTTAGAGGGTTTTCTATTGCTAAGAGGTAGTGGAGTGGCCAAACTTAGCCATTTACTTGATGGCATTCACAGAAAATGTGCTCAAATATCTTAACTCATAAGAATAAATACTTTAGACAGTTTAAAGTAGTGATAGACAAATTTTATCGGCCGGCCAATATTTACGTGTCGGCATTGGGCGATACGCAGCTGCTGCGTTTGCCTATATATATATATATATATATATATATATATATATATATATATATATATATAT
>NC_045734.1:22031008-22031992 GCF_008692095.1 Etheostoma spectabile | reverse complement strand
TATATATATATATATATATATATATATATATATATATATATATATATATATTCCCCCCCACGGCATTTACAGACAAGTCCACAGGTAGCTCTGTTTCTTGAGATGCTGCAGTTCACATGCAGACCACAAAAAAGTGACACGGATTTGTGCGTTTTGTTTACTTTTAAAGGAATGGCAGAGCAGATTCCAAAAAAGGCAGGGTTTACATTTTTATGATGTAAATTGAGAGGGCAAAAGCAATATTGGCTCAAGAAAATTAGCTCCCCGTATCAGTCAACTAAGGCTGATGAAGAAAGAAATCGGCACTAAAAAAATCCATATCGGTCGATCCCTAATCTAGAGAATATACATAGTGTAGAATGTTGTAGTATATGTTACAGAAACATGTAAAATGGACGACCAGGGTATCAGCCAGAGGTGACTGATGAAATTATAAAACCTGCTTTTGGACAATGGCTTAACATTTTGTTGTGCATAACCCCTATGAAACTGTCACTGCATGTACACTGTGATCTTTTGTTAACAGAAGCCGTCGAAGAGATCTCCCGTGAAGTGGTGAGGATGGAAAGCATTAACCCACCATGTCTAGACCTGGCAGCTCAACACCACAGCTCTTCACCACTTCCCAGCGGGGACGACAAGTCCACCTTTGAGCATGTTATGATAAAGCAGGAGAAGCCAGAAGAGGAGGGAGGTGATTCAGCATGCTGTTTAGACTCTCTCAAAATGGAGGATTTTAGCATGGAGGATTTTAGCCCGGAGTGTATGTCAACGGTCCAGTCCAAAATGCTGGAGGAGTGGAAACCAGAAGTGCTGGATATTCAGAGCCAAGACTCAAATGCTCCTCTGTCCTGCAGCAAGCTGGCTCAGGGTAAGAAACATCCAAATGACTCTTCTGTCATGTTGATTTTCCTCTTACTAAAAAAAGTTTGAAAAAACTAAATCAAGTTTTTAAATGTAAGTGACATGAAGGTGAAAATGTTT
>NC_045734.1:22026197-22030987 GCF_008692095.1 Etheostoma spectabile | reverse complement strand
CCCCCCCCCCCCCCCATGACCACTAACCTCCACAGATATTCCATCCCTTTTGCAGAATTCCCAAACATCTTCCAGTTGGCAGAACCAGCTCCCGTCCCAGAAGCCTCTCCACAGGTCTATGGAGTCCGTGTACGGACCAGCCGCAATCTCGGCCACACCAACCTCTACGCCTGCAAGTCCTGTGGCCAGACATTCCCTCTGCCCAGCTTGCTGCGGCGGCACTTTGGCCAGTGCCAGCAGAAGCTCCAGCAGTGTCTTCAGCAGCCCTTAGATGGAAGCAAGAGGAGTAGAGTGCAGCTGTACCCGCCAGGCTGCAGCCCCTTCCGCTGCACAGAGTGCAACCGAGAGTTCAACCGCATGGAAAACCTCAAGACTCACCTTCGCATCCACACGGGAGAAAGGCCGTACACCTGCTCAGTGTGCTCAAAGTGTTTCCGTCACTCTGGGGCGCTAACCAGGCACTTCCGCATCCACACCGGAGAGAAGCCATACATCTGCGGACAGTGTGGGAAGTCATTCAGGAACTGTGGCGGGCTTAAATTCCACCAGCGTTCACACGGCAAACAGTAATTACACTTTTTATGTAGGATAAAACCAGCTGATATTTAATGTTTGAATGCATGTCTATGTAAAATTGGAGGACTCACTGGCTAATATCAGATTTTAAATATCAATAGCTCACCTATTTTGCTCTAATCTTAAATGATATGTAATAGGTGACCGTTTTGTAGCAGGGACTCTCTTGTCTAAGCCGTTTCACCTAACAGGTCTTTAAGATCACAGGTATTAATCTCAACCACAAAGAAGCATCTCAACAAGTTATAGGAACTGTAAAGTGCATCATATTGAGGTAAAACCATGAATGATTTTGCTACTGAAACAAATACAATTTGTCTGAGTGATGTTCTATAAATCGTTGTCCTCATCACTAGAAACTGACAAAGTAGAAATGCAAAATATAGAAATGGTAGCTATGTGATCGGCCACTACTGTATACAATGGCTCGGTAGCACATATGAAATGTATGGAATCTTTTAGCGTAATTCTAAGTGGTGTGTTTTTTTGTTTTTTTTTTAATTGAGGAAAATCTGTTCATGACAATTTTGTTTATCGAATTATGTTTGTGTGCCCAATGTATCCAAATAAGCATTTTATTTTGACTACACTTTGGAACATTTTAATAGTGTGTTTGCTAAAGTGAACAAATTGTTTTATCAACATACATTGAAGCACACTATAATTTTAATGTTTGATTTGGTCATATGTGGACGGTAACGAGTAAATTTATTCAAGACACTGGTAGATGCATCCAGGTCCAGATGGAAAACAGCCTCTGCAGAGTCCAGTTGACTTCACAAAGTTGGTTGTTCAATGTTGACAGTGTGAGGTGGAGGAAAGATGATCTGTGGGCATTGCCACAAGATGCCCCACATCTCAAATTGCGAGTAGAGGGTGACAAAGCCTTGCATACAGTATATCACTGTTATGAAGGTAAATATGGTGCAAAACGTGAGCGTGTAGTTTCGATGTTAGCAACTTTTGATTTGAGAGCTGGGGGGGGGGGGGGAATAAAAAATAATTTTTTTTAAAAAAACTTTACACTTTTTTCTTTTCTTCATTTCAGTCACTTTTCCAGTACAACCACAACTCAGTGATTACAACCTCTCAAATCTGTTGCTGCAATGTGCTCTCTCGCATCACACAGCGGCGCGTCTGCGCCCTCGACTTTTGCAACACTTTGTGATACATTTGGTGCAAAACTAATGTGTACCTGTAGAGCTCTGAGCCAAAAGGACAGACTTTCTATCGCCAGATAAGGGTTACCTCTGTCCGGCTTATTTATGTAGCATGAAAGCTAGTGTTAGCTAACTAGCAGCCAGCCTGCTTCTAAATACTGTAAATACTTTTTATTTATTTTAACCCTTCAAACACAGCCAACTGAACCCTGGCGGTGAGCTCCGGTCCTGCAGCCGCGGACGGACCGCCTCAGTAGCTTCGTCCGCAGCTGCAGACCTGGAGCTCACCGCCAGGGTTGTAAAAGGGAGATAATTAAAAGATTTAAAACCTATTTTTCTCAATTATCATCTCTGAACAGAATTTACAGCTCCACAGACTAAGTCCACAGGTACACATTAGTTTATGCATCAAATGTAACGCAAGAAGTGTTGCAAAAGTAGAGTGCGCAGACTTGCTGCTGTGTGATGCGAGAGAGCACATTGCAGCGACAGATTTGAGAGGTTGTAATCACTGAGTTGTGGTTGTACTGGAAAAAATGACTGAAATGAAAAAAAAAATTGAATTTTTTTGTTTACAAGCTCTCAAATCAAATTCTACAAGTGCTCACATCACATCTACGCGCTCTCACGTTTTGCACCATATTAACCTTCATAAGTGTATGTCTTTTGCATGTATCACTTAAAAGTAACAATTACAAAACCACAAATCTACTGATGTTGTATTACAACTGTGTGTCACTGGAAATACAGTGCCTTGCGAAAGTATTTGGCCCCCTTGAACTTTTCAACCTTTTGACACATTTCAGGCTTCAAACAAAGATATAAATTTTTTATTTTTTGTGAAGAATCACCAACAAGTGGGACACAATTGTGAAGTGGAACGAAATCTATTGGATATTTTAAACTTTTTTAGCAAATAAAAAACTGAAAAGTGGTGCGTGCAAAATTATTCGGCCCCTTTACTTTCAGTGCAGCAAACTCACTCCTGAAGTTCAGCGAGGATCTCTGAATGATCCAATGTTGTCCTAAATGACTGATGGTGATAAATAGAAACCACCTGTGTGTGATCAAGTCTCTGTATAATGCACCTGCTCTGTGATAGTCTCAGGGTTCTGTTGAAAGCGCAGAGAGCATCATGAAACCAAGGAACACCAGCAGGTCCGTAATACTGTTGTGGAGAAGTTTAAAGCCGGATTTGGATACAAAAGATATCCAAGGAGCACTGTACAAGCGATCATTTTGAATAGAAGGAGAATCAGACCACTGCAATCTACCAAGGCCTGGCGTCCCTGTAAACTTTCAGCTCAGACAAGGAGAAGACTGATCAGAGATGCAGCCAAGAGGCCCATGATCACTCTGGATGAACTGCAGAGAACTACAGCTGGATTCTGTCCATAGACAACAATCACTCGTACACTGCACAAATCTGGCCTTCGGGGAAGAGTGGCAAGAAAAAGCCATTTCTCAAAGATATCGATAAAAAGTCTCTTCTAAAGTTTGCCACAAGCCACCTGGAGACACACCAAACATGTGGAAGAGGTGCTCTGGTCAATGAAACCAAAATTGAACTTTTTGGCCACAATGCAAAACGATATGTTCGGCGTAGCAACACAGCTCATCACCTCAACACACCATCCCCACTGTCAAACATGGTGGTGGCAGCATCATGGTTTGGGCCTGCTTTTCTTCAGCAGGGACAGGGAGATGGTTAAAATTGAGGGGAAGATGGATGCAGCCAAATACAGGACCATTCTGATGAAAACCTGTTGGAGTCTGCAAAAGACCTGAAACTGGGACGGAGATTTATCTTCCAACAAGACAATGATCCCAAACAAAAGCAAACTCACAAAGGAATGGTTCACAAATAAACGTATCCAGGTGTTAGAATGGCCAAGTCAAAGTCTAGACCTGAATCCAATCGAGAATCTGCGGAAAGAACTGAAACTGCTGTTCACAAACGCTCTCCATCCAACCTCACTGAGCTCGAGCTGTTTTGCAAGGAAGAATGGGCAAGAATTTCAGTCTCTCGATGGTGTAAACTGATAGAGACATCCCCCAAGCGACTTGCAGCTGTAATCGCAGCAAAAGGTGGCTCTACAAGTATTAACGCAAGGGGGCCGAATAATTTTGCACGCACCACTTTCAGTTTTTATTTGCTAAAAAAGTTTAAATAGCCATAATTTTGTTCCACTTCACAATTGTGTCCCACTGTTGGTGTTCTTCACAAAAAATATATTTTTTTTATATCTTTATGTTTGACCTGAAATTTTTCAAAAGGTTGAAAAGTTCAAGGGGGCCGAATACTTTCGCAAGGCACTGTACAGCTCGCCTAAGCTCTGGTGCACTTGTAGTTCACAGGACATTGCTGTCAGTCACAAATCCGTTCTCAATCGGCATAATCAACATTCTATTATCCATGCAGTAACATATGAGATAATATACCGTAAAGACTGGTGGGAGAATTGATGTGGTAAATACATTAGGACACTGGCAGAATGTAGATTTACTATTATTGTTTGGTAGGTAACTAATTTCACTCCTCCCTGTCTCACTAAAATTCTCTCTCCCAGATACACACGCATACACACTAAAAGTTTGCATGAATCATCAAGCCTCATCAAATGTTCACCAGCTGAACACAGCTTCTGTCTTGTGGAGGACAAATCGCACCCAATGACATAAACAGCACTTTGACTGATGAACTTGACTTTAAATGCATTTCTTATTGCTGTACGAGAATGTATGGCTCTCCCTCAATCCCAACCTTGGCCTCCCTCTGCCCTGCTGGACTGTCCTCCAGCTTTTGTAATGGCTTCACTGCCTTCAACAGGTATAATATTACTAGGTTATTAAAGTCTCCTTCTACATTTCCAAGTGTGTTTTGCTAATTGCTACTTCACAGTTCCTTCTGTGCTCACCTTAAATCTAAGTTTAAAGGTCCCATGGCATGATAATTTCACTTTATAAGTTTTTATTTAACAATAAGTGTTCCCCCAGCCTGCCTATGGTTCCCCAGTAGCTAGAAATGGTGACAGGTGTAAACCGAGCCCTGGG
>NC_045734.1:22021917-22026187 GCF_008692095.1 Etheostoma spectabile | reverse complement strand
CCTGCTCCGCCTTTGAGAAAATGAAAGCTCAGAGGGGCCGGTCTGGATTCTTGCTCCTTATGAGGTCATAAGGGGCAAGGTTACCTCCACTTTCTCAGGTTTACCCGGCCATGAAAGAGAGACATCATGGCTTTCAAACTAGCAAAGTGGCAGTTGGTCAAGACCACACCCCCAGCCTCCACCTTGCCCTCCCTCTCTTTGGCCCAGCCATGATGTCTCTCCTCCTCAAAAGCTACAGACTCAGAAATGGCACACACTATGGGAAGCTCATTGTATGACTAGCTAAAGTGACTGTAATTCTGCAGCAAGCCTGAAATGTGGGAAAGAGACTTCAGATATGGTATCAGGGGACCACTAAGTACTATATAAAATCATCCAAAGAGCACCATGTCATGGGACCTTTAAGGACCGTAAGAAGCAAGATTTCGTGACATTGCAGCTGGTATAAAAGCCAATCATGGTGCAATAAGAAACTTGATGTGGAAACTTGAAGTCTCCAGCACGCATAAAGTGAAAAGGTAAGGGGAAGTAGGAGACATTTTACTTTTTTTAAATACGACCTAAATGCCTAAATGCAATTGCATGTTTTTAAACAAGGTAGCCTAATTGAAGTATTTAAAAAAAACAAAGACATTATTATTTCAAGCAGAATAGGCCTTTGGATACACATTTTAATTTATATTATATATATTTACGTCCTCCGTACTTAAGAAAGCCCACAGCTGCAGCCAGAAGAGCTCATCCTACTCTGTGATCGATTGTATCAGACATTTGCAACTTTTCTACGATCGATTATTCGGCCTGGATTAAATGAGGAAGCTACGTTCTGAAAACAGAGCTAGCAAAGCCTGCTAGGATAAGCAGCCAAACAAAATATCTGCTTTAACCGTTGGTTTTCTCTGCAAACCACCGGGCAGTTATATAAACCGCCTCGTTTTGACAGGTTAATGCTCACGCAGGAGGGCAGGCTGCTGTCATGTTGCCCGGACCGGTTGAATTTGGAGGCTCTTCCTTCCTCCAGGCTGATGATGTCGGTGGGACTCGCTAGTTACGCCTGAGCTCCTACCAGCTGCTGCTGCTGCTTCACAAGTTGGCTGTTGTTGGACACTCAGCTCGTGGTATGTTATCTCCTTCATACCCAGCAGATAATAGTGGCTGGGCTGAAGTAAAAACCATAATGTCTCTGCAGCGTCCTTCTGTCAGCCAGCCAAGTAAACTTTCCTGTTTGACAGCAACTCACAGGCCACAGCACTGAGTGCTGATTTAAGTACTCTTCTCCCCCCCGCGACCGTTTACTGTCACGGTGAATATTCATAACTTCACACACTATTGCTAAAGGACGATGGCCAGGAATGAAGTGCATAAGAAAAAAAAATACATTCAGCGTTTCATATTATGATTACTTGTGTTAAAAAAACAACCTACAGAAGTTAAAGGTGCTATGTTGAAGACTGTATTAGGTAGGCTACCTGCTGGTATGGTCACTTTAAAAAAATCATCTTGACCCTAACATTTACAGTTAATTGCACCCTACTAGTCCCCTGCTAATACAGTGATGCTGTCAGAAGTACTCACACATAATTGTAAAGATAACTTTCTCTCAATCTGATAACTTTTAACACGTTAAATAAACTTAAATCGCCTACTCCTTTTTGATGTTTTATGCATTCATTTGCAAATTAAGTCCAAAAATCAAAATACATTACATACAGCACAGTTGATCAGTGGGTACTGAAGCGTATTTCCCTCTCAAAGGCGTTCTCTTCTTTTTGGGCAATAGTTGTTGTCAGAACACAGGACGATCTCATCCCAGTTAAAAAAAAAAAAACACAAAAAATTTGACATAGAGTGAACTGTGCCTGATTATATACACAGCACATGCTATATAAATATAATATATGCTCGGCATATAGCCTGCAAAGGACAAAACTAGCAAACAAAACAAAAATTAGCATAATAAGCAAAAAACAATCCCCAGCATCACAAAATAAAAGATAGTATACAAATTCATAATGTTGCATGTCACTTTTGTTTTTTTCTTGTTTTCTTGTCTTTTTCACCCCCCCCCCAAATGGGTCTTTATGTTTATTGCCTACTCCTGATTAACACAAAACAGCATAGAGAATATCTTTTCTATAAATCTTGCCTTTGCAAAAAAAGAGTCTGCTATTGTCATTCTTCACTTATATGGTACAATTATACAATTATATTTAATACCTATTTCCTTGCCTTTGCCGTTGTATAACAAGCACCAGGCCAGCATGGTCAAATAGAGCTTGTGTTGCACCTGTAACCACACCTGATTTTGATGTTATGGTTTACTGGCACACGCTGGTGTACACTTTACCATCACTGCAGCAAGATTCTCTTAAGTTGCTTTTAAAGAAGCAATCAAAGGTTTCAGTTTCCCTGGCCTGATAATAGACTGAGTTGCCATGTGATTTCATCTTGTGAGTGTGACTTAGAGGTCTTAAACAGGGCTATGGTCTCTGGACTCCTGTCTACCTTCTGAACAGACTGTTTCAATCTCTACTTTTCCTGTCTGCCATTCTGGTCTCATTAGGACTAAATACTGAAATTGGTTTGACAGGGTCCAGAGTATATCTCTGTCAAATTAAAGAGTCAGGAATCTTCTGTTTTTTCCACTGTCAATTCACCATCTGAATCCTGCCTGCTTTCTTTTTGTCACTCTTTACAGGGATGATGATGCACGGCTTGTCCCAGGACCACTCACATGGGGAAGGGGGGGAGCTGGCACACACATCATCTAAAGAGACCTCCGGGTCTCCAGAGGCCTCTGAGTTGGGGAGCCCACGGAGTACACCAAACTTTGACCTCCTTAACATGGTGGTGTCCTATAAGAGAATGGCCCTGTTTCTAGAACCAGCTACAGATGCATTGGAGCTGATCCGCTTCTTGCTCGGGTGTGTGTGCAAGTTTGTCTGCCTGTTTGAGCATCATATGATATCATTGGTTTTGGCTTTGCGTTGCAATTGCAGTAAAAAAATATATAGTATAAATATACAAGGTAATCTGCTTTTTTAATCCCTCAGATGGAAGATGCCCCTGTGCTCTCTGCTTGCCTGTATGTTTCTCAATGTCTTCTTCTGCACTGTAAATGAAGGTAGAATCACTCACTATATTACTCATATTGATCCAGTTGTTTGTTTTGTGTTGTAAAAGCCACTTGAATCATTTATTAACTAACTGTTGTGCCTGCCTCTCTGGTATCAGTGGGTTGGATCACGGTGGGTGTGGTGGCGGTGGCAGCTCCTGCGGCCTTGGGTTACCTGCAGGACAGGTGTGGGGGCAGAGCCTCAGATGCTGAGCTCCACAAGAGACGCTTTTACACTGTGCACCGCAGGGACCTGCTGACAGTGCATCTCACCAAACAGGAGGCCATGCTGGAAGTCAAAGACCTGTAAGATAGACACTGCATGGGATGGGGTTATGTGCTGCAGGGCTAACTAATGATTATTTTCATTATTCATTCATTATTCGTTAGTCCTTACTCTATAAAATATCAGAAAATAGCCACAAACCTAAAATAGTTTTAATTTGCTACCACGTAAGACAATGACAAAACGGCAAATCATCACATTTGAGAAGCTGGAATTGATAATGTTTTTAAATCGGTATATTTTTGCTTGAAAAAAAGCTTAAGCTGTATCAATTATCAATATAGTTTCCCATTTATTTTCTGTTAATTGACTATTGCATTATTTGAGTCATTGTTTCAGCTCTAGTGCGCTGTATGTATGTGTGGCACACATACAATAAAAGACCATAAGAGCTTGTCTATACGTGGTGTTTCTGCTGTTTACAACACACGTTGACTTGTTGCAGTTACTTTTGTAAACACTTGTTGGTCACATTTAAAAAAATGCTTAGGTACTCTGTGGAGTTTTCATTGTAAAAATAACAAACTCATTTCAATGTTGTATATTCCATAGGACACCTTTACATTTGCTTGTTTGTTTTGGTTCATACCATTTACTACCATACCGGTTGCTCTTTTTGGAACAGGTTTACAAACTGTAACATTTGTACATGCTGTTTTTTCATGTATAGGTTGAAGTGTAATTTGTTCTGCAATGTTTATGTTGGTGGGTGTGCTCATGTTTGTTGTTTTTACCAGGTTGAAGCACCTGGATGACATGCTGTCCTTTGCCTGCCTGTCAGCGGAAACCTTTTACAAGGTCCTGTACTGGGATAATCACACCCAGTCATCAAGGTCTGCATCTACACACACACACACACACACACACAC
>NC_045734.1:22007012-22021907 GCF_008692095.1 Etheostoma spectabile | reverse complement strand
ACACACACACACACACACACACACATCTATACATGGTATGAAGAAAATCAAATATCCTGATAATATTTTTGACAAAATATCTTGATATTGTAGGGTTGACTATTGTTGCTTTCACAAAATGTGCACACAATGAGATTTTTGATAATCCATTATCAGTTATGTTGATAAAATAACTATGTGGGTAAAGGCAAATAAGGGAACAGCTATAACAAACTGGTGTGTTCAGAAAATTACATCACTCGACTGTAATGCGGTAATACTTAAATATTTAGAGGGAAATTCTCATTGCAACATACTGTTACATCATTAGGCTGTGCTCTCTGAATTAGAAAACCAGTGGAATATTTCTTCTGCAAAACCCATGTTAACACCTTAATTTAAATACTGTCTTATTTAAGCCCAGGTCAATAGTTACAGTACATTCTAGTACATTCTTCTTATTGTAAGAATGTACTGGCCGCTCAGTCACTTATATGCTGGTTGTTGTCTAAGTAGGAACTGACATTTATAATATCTCCTATATAATATCTCCTTCTAGGTTCTATGGAGGGATGTTAATATTGGCTTGCCTGCTCTACATCGCTCCACTGGGCTGGGTGTTTGCTGGGCTCAACAGCGCAATCTTCCTGTGGAACAGAGACTTCTGCAGAGGTTTGTTCATCCTGTCTGGATGGAGCAAGGCTGAATACAACACTAGCTCTGATTTAAGAGAGGAAAGCTAAAGTGTTGTTTTTTTCCTGTGGTTCCAGTTTTGTTGGACCTTACAAAGCTGATCCACATGGGCCAGAACCAGCCCTCAGAGGGAAAGTGTGTAGAACAGGAACACGGCAACTTGTTGGACAGGACCCCCACGCCAACTAGTCTGGAGGTGAGAGGAGGGAGCATGGTGGAGAAAAGTGGATGTGGGTTTGAATACGGAAGGAATTAGCATTTGTGATTTACATTAAAATCAACTGTAGCTGTAACCTTTAGTTTATTCCATATTGTGTTTGTGTGTTTGTTTATTTGGGTGCGTGTGTGTCTGTTTGATGACAGGACCTGTCTCCTGGCAGTGTAGAGGAGGCTGAGGAGGCAGAGCCTGATGATGAATTTAAGGATGCCATTGAGGTAAGTACCACTCTAAACCTAATTGTACACTTTACTGTCATGTTTTTTGGGTTGTCCGTCTGTCTGTATTTACAGAGTACATCCGTCTCATTCTTGTGCATGCGATATCTCAGCTAATTATGACAATATTTTACACAAATGTCTAATAGGATGAAGTAATGACATTTTATACCTCAAAGGTCAACTTCACTGTGACATCATAATGTTCTGAAAAACACTTTTCTGGGCATTATTCAATGGCATAACTCAGGATCCAAGTGGGAGATTGTGTGACCATATTTCACATTTAGTCAAACAATAAATTGGTGACACTAATTTTGGGTACCCACCTTAAAACTGTGGTGATTGTTTGGATCTTCTGTGCTGCCGGTTGAAGATGTGTGCATCTAGGTTTTGTTAAAAAATACAAGTATTATCTTTTAAGAAAATCTTTCAAAGTCTTCATCACATTTATAATGTAAGTCTGGACAGACATGGATATTAGCTGCAACTTGACTGGTGACTGAGGCATATAACTTCCCAGTGGTTACTTGAGTTTTCCCCTAAATCTGTAAACTCTTGTATATTAACATTGATATTCCCAGAAATGTTTATTTTTTCTGTATAGTAGATACCTATTACTTCTTCCTAACTACCTTCCCACACTAGTCACTTTTGCAGGTAACAATTGTCTAATTGTTTAAGTACAATGACAACTGAAAGTCAATTGAGAATTGAATGCCAACGGTAGACTTCAATTAAGTTCTAGAGATACTTCAAGGATGGTAAAGCAGGATGCACCTGGAGTGCCATAGCAAAGAGTTTCAATACTAATGTAAAGGAGAGGTTGCAAGTTTTGATTTTTGTAGCAGAATTTAATATTTTTTGATTTTGTCACTTTAGGTTTTTGTGTGTAGACTGAAAAAAGTAAATGAAATCCATTTAAAATAAAATGATTGACAATGTCCTGAAGCCACTGATTTATAAATGTCGCTGGCAAATTTAGGAAAAAAACTCTTCAATACTTTACTCCAGTACACATTTGAACCACAATTGTAGGCGCTAGCCATGTATGTAAGAAAATCGTCTTCATGACGTATGTCCTGTAACTTCCTGTTTCTCTCTGCTGTCCTTTTGAACTCAGGAACATTCAGTTTCCATGCAGGTGAGTGCCCCCCCCTTCTGCTGCACTGCCGCCCGGTAGACTCAAACTAAAGAACTACTTGACACGTGAACAACTACTTCATGTGTTGTAACCTTGTGTGAGGTTAACTTGTGGTGTTGCATGGTTTTGGTTATGTTCCTGTGTAGTCACACACTGAATATCGGTGTTTGGGGGTAACATTGTTCTCATGTGTTGTTCTGCGTCCTGACAAGGAAACCCCTTTGGTCTTAGTGGTAAGTGGATTTCCCAGTGCCTCCCATCCATCCCCCACCAAGTGTTAGTTTCCCTGGCATGAGTTATGTGTTAGTGTTAGTAACACTAGAATTAACAGGCCCATGATTGTTGTCTCCAATAATCCCATTGTACAGCTCACTCATTTCTAGTCTGCATGACTGCTATTGTTCACGAGACATAATGCATAAATGAAATTCGCTTTTCCTTCCTCATGCTATTTCAGTAAGATGGACTCATTTGTGTGTTTTGCATAGAGGCACAGAGGCGTTGCACAAAATTCTGGGCCCTCTAGAAAGGCATTTTCTATGGGCCCCTCCCCACATCCACGGCTATTCATTCTAGCATCTTTTTGGGCCCTCCTCACATGAGGGCCTGGGTGCTCAGTCCACTTATGTGAGTAGATAGAGGTATACGTGTTGCAAGGTATTTTGCAACAGGTTGTGTTATGTGTGATATAACATATAACAGGATGAAGAGAGCTCTTGCTTTACTAAAACGGTCGTCAAGTATTGCAATATGAAATGTATAGGTACACTCCAATGTATATAGCTTTGTTTTAATACAAAATAATTTCAAAACAAAAAAATCCCTTTTGGGCTGGTTGGCTGCCTGCAAATACTGAGGTGGTTGCTATGGAACGTAGGTAATGTGAGCTTACACTAGCAGCTAGCAGAGACTATTTATTTTGCTTTCGCTAAAGAGTTAGTTCAGATTCAGTAAAGTCACAACAAACTAACAGCAGTAGACCGGCAACTAACCAACCAAGGCAGTGGTAGAAGACCAACCCTTGTGTTCTGCCAGGTAAAATGACTGGTTTTGTCAATGGAGTCTGGTGGCTATGAAGAGAGCATAGATAACAGCTTCAGTTCCCCATTGGAAAGTGATGTCTGACAGCAAGGTAAAGGGGTGAAAATATTATAAATATAGCCTTCACTTAAAGGGATACTTTGCAAACCAGCTCTGTGTCATGACACTGTGTGTACAGATGAACAATGTTTTTTTTCTCAGACAAAGAGGGATACTTATAGTTTAAGAATTAGTCGTCATAGCTGTGGTATGTGGTGATCATAGCTCAAATTAAGCAGTCTGAATAGTTCATAGCTGGGAAACTAATCAGATTGCTTGATTTAAGGTACCCATATATATATATATATATATATATATATATATATATATATATATATATATATATATATAGGGTCCACATTATTTTTTATTTTTTTCTAAGCTTCTCATGGAGTTTGGTGCAGCCATATAAGCATGCATGCATGCATGTATTATTACTGTAAATGCAAGTATTTTCCACCTTAGTCCATCTCCCTCTTGGCCCAAGTACTTGCCATCATCATACTTGATTCATTTGCCAAACATCTATTAGACAAACTCGCTGAAATTCCCAATAAAAACTAATTTGTATCCAATTCAGCCCTACCGCTGGGTTTGGCTCTGTTTCTTGGCTAGGTTTTTATACTCCAAAAAAAACAACTCCAGATTACACAGTATGTGACCTCATTTTTCCTTGTCTCCCCCCCCCCCTTCCTTCCCTCTCCCGCAGGAGGATGATGACGGGCCTCTTGGAGCTCCTGAGTATGACACCATTTCTGAAAATGGTCTCTTGAGCCGCAATGAACCAATACGCAGCAAGGTGTCTAAACTGACTGAGAAACTGCGTAAACGCTACCCCACCACCAGCACAGGTCAGTCTGCTGCTCTAACCCATCCGGTGGTTGGTAGTCTCATATCGTAGCTCCAAACAGATGCTTTTTTATTTTTCATAATACTATTTCTCTCTCTGTCTTTTTCTTCAAAGGCAACTGCTCTAGCTGCAATGCCGTCTTCTCCGTGCTGAAGAAAAGGGTGAGACTGAAAAACTTGCAACAAGAATGAGGATATATTTAGGCCTCTCAACATCATCATACTTTATTTTGTCTTCCTGTTCTATTGTCACGTGCTTCAACACAATGTCTATTTGTATTACAGAGGAGCTGCAGTAACTGTGGCAACAGCTTCTGTTCTCGATGCTGTTCCTTCAAGGTGCTGAGATCTTACATGGGAGCAACAGGTGAGAAGGGAACATGTAAATTATGCTTTTTAATTTTTTTTTAGACCGATTATTAAAAAATGCACAACTGTTGCATCATTTCACTACACATTATCCTGTCTGTTTTTGTCGTACTCATTTGTTGACTTATGATGTTATTCTTTCCTTATTTTCTCTTTTGCAGCTCCAGAGGCCCAGAGAGAGACTGTGTTTGTTTGTGCTGCCTGTAATTCCTCTCTCATCAAGTTACAATGAGATTGCATGTCTTCCCATTGGCCAGTTAGAGGCCTCCTCCAAGTTACTGAAACCCTAACAAATACCTTGGTTTTTTAAGTTATGGCATTTACATCTGTCAAAAATTCCCACCCCCAACCCATGTCTTTGGTAGTTGCAGCCCTACTTGGCTACTTGTGTTGCTTATTGGACCTCCACTGTAATATGCTAAATATTTCCTGTTTCTACACTCAATGAAGAACTGGACCTTATTCATCAATGAGACTTGCCACAGAGCACCATGGCTCCAAAATCAAAGGATGTTTTCCCTTTACTGAGCAGAGAGAGGTGCAAAGCAAGTAGGGTGGAGGCCATGAATGGGCTAGTGGTGACAAGTTTATAGGCCTTCAATGATTTTGCTTTCACATGCTTTGCCTCGCCATAAGGTTGATTCCACTTGAATGTTTATATATTCAGCCCTGTGTAGCAGTTTATGTTTACTGTAATGCTGAGAGGACTTTTTTTGTACGAACAAAACTGAGGCAGAGTATTAATATGGCATGTTTTTAAAGTGATGATGAATGCGATGGTTAAGTGGGTTGTTCAGATGAACAAAAATAATAGAGATACGACCCCAAAAATTTCCACATTTGGCTTTGATTGCCATTGTGTGTGCAGGCTGGCCAGCCAGGCTTGTTTGCTGTCCACCAATACACTTTGACCTGCAGCTGGTCAGCAATGTTATGTAATTAGTTATTTGGAGTATGAAGCCAATGGAGCTTACTATTCCCCTTATCTATTCATAAAGGGAATAGATATGACATGCCACAAAACAAGGGTTACTCTATGGCAGTAAACTGAAAATGCATGGCCTGCAATGAATCACATTACATTTGTGACAAGTTACCAGAAAATACGGTTTAGCGGACCAGCTCGGTTTAATTGTAATGATCAAATTGGTGCTTCTTTTTGGTTGTCAGTGTTCCTGTTATGACGTCAGATTTTTTGGAGTATAGCAGCATCCTAGAAATAAAAAAAACTGCTACAGCGCCGTGGAGCCTGGGCTTTTCCTCTAACTGGATCCAAGGCGACTCAACTGGATTAAAGTTGATTAACTGAACTGAGCAACCAGCTGAACTCATCGTCAGAGCCTCACACTCTTGCAAGCAGGACTTAAAAGAATTGATGTGGAGGCCTTATAACCCAAAGGGTGGATTGTGGTGGAAAGTTGTTTTAATCATGATTCAGACACAGATGATTGTAATAGTTTGCATTGCTTTTATTATAATCAGATACAAACTGTTACTGTAATGGTTCTACTATATCTAATATATTTAATTTAAAACTCAAGAAAGTGCAAGTTATTATTTTCCCTGATGATTAAGTCTGTATATATTTCCGTTATTTTATGGATGAGATATTGAATTAAACCCTGTGATTTTAAACTAACTTAAGGACATATGGTCACTCTTCTGGTGTCTTTGTAAGTATGAAAACAAAGAAAGGTCATAATAAAAACACATAATAAAAGCAACTGAATACTCAATTGTAAGACTTAACCACAATCTTCAGTTCCCCTCAGATCTGTGGAGCGTTTGAGTGTCTTTCAGGCCATTGTTTTGGTTTTTACTGCCCACAACTGGTGTCACTTTACTGTCACCGCTCTCATCAGCTGTTTTTAGCCAAAGAATCTCTGATAAACCCAACTGTACACTACCTGCTCAGTACCAAACAGCTGAAGGACACAGTTACTGGCTGGTGAACATAGTGGAGCATTTAGCAGCTAAAGAGCCAGATATTTCTCTCAGAAGTTAGTGGCCCCTACCACAGCTAAAAGAGAGAGAATATTGGACTTCGATTCTCCAAGTGGCCAGATACACGACTCCAAATGAATGATGTCTGTTAGATGTGTAAATAGGCATCTATTTTCTAAAAAAAAAGATAATAAGTCAGTGTAGCCAGTTAATTAGTTAATGTAAGTTCAAAGTCTATCAGTAGCCTACTTTGCTCCCATAGATAGGCTTACCCTTTTCAGGTAGAAAAAGATGTGAAAAATGAATTAATCGCGGAATTCTATTTGTCTGCTTCAGTTTTAGGATTACTCTTAGGTTTCTGGTATTGTGCATGCTGGCTCATTGTCCAATGTCATGGTTTACAGGGAATGTGTTACTTACGCCAATGACAAGATCTTTAAAGCGGCGTTCATACACCTAAAAGCTGAATTAAAATAACCTAAACACTGTACTTGTGTTAGCCCCGCCCCCCCCCTCTCTCTCTCTCTATCTCTCTCTCTCTCCCCCCCGCCCTTCCCCCTCCATTCCTCAAATGTGTCCCACTAAAGCGATTTCAGCGCACGCAGGGACGTCCCTACGGCGGCGGATGGCAACATGGCGACAGAGGTAAGGCTGTCATATCATCTCTTTTAATTTCCTGCTTGATGTTTTGTTTACCAGCTTATACAATTGCATTATCAGTTAAATAAAACTGGTGCAGTTAACGTGGTCAATGAGTGCATTGCATGCTGCATAGGGTGAAACCACAATGTGCGGTTCACTTAAATCAATACGGACGCATGTGTGACCTATCGTGCCAGTTTCGTCCGAGGGCTTCTTTTCTTCTTTCTGTAGAGCGAGTTCTGGCGTTTCAAAAAGGAAAGGATTATAAGGGAATTTGAAAGTCAGCTGTGCGCTTCATGGAAACTGAAATGGGGCAGACACAGTGGATCACCTCCCTGCGATGTTAAGCTGTTTTGGTGTTTTTGTCTGTTGAGGCGCCCTGTTAATCCGGTGTACACACACACACACACACACACACACACACACACACACACACACACCCACACACCCACACATATGTGCATAGCGTTCAGCACCATGGACAGCAGCCACCCACCCTGACCTCCTCACTGCTTGTCAGCCCTTTCGGCTGCACCCGGGCTTTTAGAAATGCAAAATATTTTAATAACGTTGTGAACAACATTTTATCTTTACCAAAAATACACCGTGACAATATTTCCATCACTAACAGGAGATATTACAAGAGTTTGAATGGCATTTTATCAGTCTGCCTCATCGTGTTCCGCCTGATCGATCTGTTGTGAGATGGAGTGAAATGTTGTCCCGTTTCCTGCTGTACTCTACCTGTGAGAACAGAGAGAAAGGGAGGAAGACTGTGTGTGTGTGTGTGTGTGTGTGTGTGTGTGTTGTGGTGTGTGTGTGTGTGTGTGTGTGTATAAAAGATAGTATATCCAATGCTGGGCTCTGCTCCAACAGAACACAAGGCAGAAATGAGTGCAGCCACTGAGCCATAGAGTGATTGATTACATCTTGTCTGCTTCTCCTGTATCATCCTATCCTCCCAAACCTGCCACTGTTTGAACACATTGTGAGTGGACAGGTGCCGAGAGAGATGGAGCTCTTTCTGTGGACTCATTAAAGGTGTACTGTATATAACCTCACCAAATTTGTCTGTGTGTGTGTGTGATTTATCCTCCTCAGTTCCACAATCTGCAGGAGTTGAGGCACAGTGCATCTCTTGCTAATAAAGTCTTCATCCAGAGAGACTACAGCGAAGGGACCACCTGCCGGTTTCAGACCAAGTTCCCCTCTGAGCTGGAGAGCAGGGTGAGGAGACCGTAGCCTGTGACTTTGGCTTTAAAAGAAATATCATGTGTTGTAATTATCTAACATGCTTATCCAACCATGCATGCATTTGAAGGTATATTTGGAGGTATCATAGTACTAGATTGAAACTACTGTAATGCTATGATTGATCTATTATATATTGATGACCAATGAGTTGTGTAAACTGACATAGATAATGTTTTGAATCTCATTCTTTCCTCCATGTTGGAATGGATAATAGTTGCTAAATTGCGTATCGTTTTTTATCAAGAGATCCATCATCATCATAGCTGGTGAATAGCTATAGTAGACTTTGCAGTATGTGCTTGTAAAGACAAATCATATAACTGAAATGTTCCAGTTGGATTTGGACCTTAGTTGCATGTAAGTTGTATACCTGCCTTTTTCTCCCCTGTCACTGTCAATCCTAACCCTGCAACTCATGACTCTGCGTGTGTTTGCAGATTGAGCGGACACTGTTTGAGGACACTGTGAAGACGCTGAACAACTACTATGCTCAGGCAGAAAAGATAGGTGGCCAGTCCTACCTGGAGGGGTGTCTGGCCTGCGCTACAGCGTATCTCATCTTCCTCTGCATGGAGACGCGTTATGAGAAGGTCAGACTGGCAATATCAAACTCTATTCATTTTAATGGTCTTGGACGATGACTAACATGTCTGGGATCCTGCACCATTTCTCGTTTTTCTACTGTCTCTGTGTTAGGTGCTGAAGAAGATAGCCAAGTACATTCAGGAGCAGAATGAGAAGATCTATGCTCCCAGAGGGCTGCTCATCACTGATCCCATAGAAAGGGGAATGCGTGTCGTATCCTTACTCAGTGTCTTTGAGTGCATGTGCATTCATACATTCTGTTTAAGAAACCACTCTTTAGCAAATTCTTGGTCCCTAACTCTCCCACCAGATAGAGATTTCCATCTATGAAGACCGGGGCTCCAGTGGCTCCAGCTCGGGGAGCAGCTCTGTGTCCGGCAGTACTGCTCGATGACTGGGTACTTCCTAACAACCACGTCCCCCCCGATCACTCGCAACCCTGCAGGAGAACTGAGGACAATGATGCTTCCCCTGTTCCAACACTTAGCACATACATCCCAAAGCTACGCTCTAACAAAGGATTCACTTGCTTTTGACAGCTAAAGTCATGCTGCGAGTGACGTGCCATCCCGGTGTTCATGCTTTTAAAATGTGCTGCAGGAATTTTTTTGTAAAGGAACAAGCATGCGCCGACACAGTCATGTTACCGTGCAATGCTGTATCTTAATTTCTCAGTGTCTCACTCTTATTTTAGCTCGTACTACTTTGTGTGTTTGTACCATTATATTTCTTCCTGTCCTCTTTGAAGTTACCACAGCTTTGTTTAATCTGGCGGGTGAGAAAAGATGAGAGAAAAAGAGGGAGGAATGAAGTGTTGAGGCACAAGTGAAGACCACAAGCCTCACCAAACCTCAGCCGCATTACACGGTTCAGATCAGCCACAGTCGCACTGCACCGGACCATGGTGGACTGAACTCCACCATCAACCCTGCACACCAGACACTGGCATTAAAACATGTTTTCTGTAGCTCTAACTGAGTTTCCAGATTTGAGCAAATCTGCGTAGGATGTACAATTATCTGAAGGCATCGCAAAGTTTCACCCACCAAGATAAACTGTACAAAGAACCTCATTTACCTCTGATGTAAATCATGCTGTTTGGTAGCAGATGAATGTCATTTAGCCCATCCATGTATAATATGTAGCAGATCTTCCATATCACATGAAGCCTATATAGTTAGAGACAGACAGACACACACACACACACACACACACACACACACACACACACCTTGGTACTAACCTCTTGGTTTCAATGAGTGAAACTAACTAATTAACTTTTGATAATGCAAAAATACTATGCATTACATGCAATTGTAAGTAGACAAAGGATGGGTCGAAAAGTCTTCCTGAATCTTACCTTCAGTGATAAAGAATACACCAACCCTTCCTCGGTTTTTGAACACATTTCCAAAGAACAATAACTGCCATAACTGGCTCACAAATGTGAATGTGTCTTTTATTTTGGTGACATTTTTGTGCAACAACAAACTTTCGTACTGCTTATTGTTTGATACACATGCGAATACGACTGGTGTCAAATAAATACTGTTTCATCACAGCTGCACAGAGCTCATCTTTTTTTCTTTTCCTTTTTTTTTTTATAAATATACCTGGCAGACATTTCAATTGTCACAGCAAAAGTACAGGTGTTTACACATTAATAATGGCCTTGTTCCATTCAGATGTGCCAGTGAGCCATGATTGTAACCCAGCATGCACAGAAGCAGGGCTTTGCAACTTCAACTCCTAAATGGAAAGCGGTTATTAAAGCTGTGCTAATCAACATTTATTACCTTAATACTGGATCAAACTCTGAGAAACTTCAGTTAACCTTTACTCTGGAGAGCTTGTTTTGATTTTACCCAGCTTTACGGTTTTGTTTTAGTCTTACCGCTCTCATCAGTGTCAGCAGCTGGTTTCAGTGAAAGAGCACCGTTAGCAACTACCTGTTAGCATTTAGCAAAGAACAAGCTATGTATTTTTGTCAGGAGACAAATAGAGCCAAAAGATAGTGAACACTGGACTCATTTGTCAGGTGAAGTCAGAAACACAACTTCCAATAAATAACAATGTTGTTCTTTAACAGCTGGATGTTTTAATAACACCTTAGCCACAACAATTTCATTGGGTGATACTATATCAATGTTCATGCTCATTCTGCTGCCCCAAAGTAGCCAGAAAAAAACCCATTGATCATGGCTTTTTTAATGCTACTAATTACACATGTGATTAATATGATAATATAATATATAAAAGAAAATCATAAAAACAAAACTTATTGAATAATATACACATCAATGGTGCATTCTCAAAGTTTTATTTAATATTTGCAATCTCTTTTGGTAACCTTGTCTGTACAGGATTTCATTTAACCATCGATTATATGGACTATATATTATCATATCCCCCTGTGAAAGTGACTTACTGGATAATAGTTACAAAGATATTTATATTATGCACAATAGACCTTTTTCTCAAAACACAAAAAATATAAACAATAATACAATTATTGATAGCTGTACATGCCGTCTTACTGGGGCGCTTACATGTTGCCAACCATAATGTTTTTACTAACAGCTGTGATTTTCCTAGTCACAAGTCAACATGTCTGCTGTGGAAAATGTTTACAGTGAATAATGATTGTGATTTAAAACATATTACATGCTCTAAAAACGTGAGACATAAAATGTCAGATTAAAAAAAATTGTTAATGTGATGTTTTAACAAGCTTTGGTCACACTTTCAGTTTAGTAAAGGGCATGATATGGAGCCCAGTTTTTAATTCTATACTTGCAACATGGAGGGACAAGTGCGCACACCCAGCTCACCAGGAAAATGCAGACTACAGGATTTCCAGATACTAGAATGTGGCTTCTGATTAAACCAACATGGTGTTACTGTACTGCGTGTCACAGGAAGTCCAGTCTTATAGCAAATGCTTTTTCCAGGCTGTCTTACTGTATTGACTTTACCCTAAAGACTACCAAGCCCTGAGATCTGCCAGTGCAGAGATCACCATGACACAGTGTAGTAAAACGGTCTTATAACAGGAGGCTTCAAACGTGGAGACAGATGTGGAGTAGACGCCATCGTAAAACGGAGCTAACGCTGCATGGATGCAGGGACAGAATAGGGGAGAAGAACCAAATGGGCCAGGAAAAAGAGGAAAGACAGACATCAGATTAAGACAACACAATACAAATGGATGAAAAGGAAGATGTAAAAACGACAGAAGAGAGGTGCAAACAAGAGAGATAGACCTTTGTGATTATTCCAGCTAGTCTGCCGGAGTTTATATCTTGTTCTTACTCAATCATTTTCACATGGCTGCAGGTTTGTAGTGAAAACTCAGTGGGTCTAACATGCAGGTAGTTTGTGGAGTGATAAAGTTGTGTATGTGAGACCAAGGGAGTCTTTCAAAGCACTTAATACAGATACGACTGTTTTGTAGCTATGAAATGACAATCTGACCATATTGATTAGCAGCAGTTTATTTAGGGATTTTGCCATGACATTCTGTATACAACAACCGTTACCTAGTAATTAAAGGTTAAGGACAAATAGAAACACAACAGTATTAAAACTACTCATAGGGTAAAGAAAACAAACAAGTAGAGACAAAAAAGAAAAGTATTTTAAAACGTGTAAAATGAAAATGTTTTCTCTAACGATGTTGTATTTTCTACAGCAAGGTTTTGATTGCATTTGATGTGATTATCTTCACAGACCTGTAGAAACAGAAATCCAAGAAAATAGAAAGAAATTCGTTTTAAATGGTTTTATTCGTCTTTAAAAAAAAAATCACTTCATTTAAAGAACTGATTAAAAAGAAAATGTGCTTACCTGCACAGCGGCCATTCTTCACAGAAAAGCCTTTACCACACTGAACAAAAAGAAGAACAAAAATGATTGGTATATAACAAATGCTATCAGTTGTACCTTTCTAGTTGTGATATTTAGATTTTGCAGACAAGGAACTGCAAATAAGACAACAATGTGTTGTGTGTTATTTTCTACTGTTAGTTGTTGTAAAACTGCTTCTAATTGAACTGAAATTGACAGTGAGAGAAAAAGACAAAAGGCCTCTATCACAGACTACCTCGAACATCATAAGTGTTCATAATTGATGCCGTGGATCAATTGTGCGTACCTGCGTGTCATTGGCAAGCAGCAACACTTCCCCTCCTATGGGATAGGTTACTTCCACCACTGAGTTCATTTCACCAGGCTGAAGGGTTCGAGTGATGGAGCTGCCGTCTGGCCAGGAGACCTCTAGCACTGTCACCTCATCGTTACCTGGGAGACATGGGAAGAAAGAAAATCCCCGAGAATCACACAAAAGCAAAATATACCTTACAAAACGTTACATCATTTTCTGTGCTTGTTAGGACAACACATGATATTACATGCACTGTATTACATTACATGTGTTTTTTAAAGCTTTTTTTGGGGGGATATTTTAGGCCTTTATTGGAGAGGACAGCAGAAGACATAAAAGGGGAGAGAGAAGGGGAGTGACATGCAGCAAAGAGCCGCAGGTCGGAATCAAACCCCGGGCCGCTGCAGCAAGGACTGAGCCCTCGAACATGGGGGCACCAGGGCACCCCGCTTTTGGGAAATCTTTTTTTATGAATAAATACATGAAGACATGAATACATAAATGAAGGAGCTTTTGAAATACATCATTGAATAAATAAATGAGGCAATACTTACATAAATAATTAAATACATGTAAATATTCATATAAAAATGAATCAATTACTTAAATAAATATGTTAAAAGGTTTTACTTTTAATTCTTTAATGGTACTTTTATTTGATACGTCCACATTAATCACGATATGAGACTAGATATTGTCTTAGATATTAGATATATTGTAATATAATATGTGTGTTGTCTTTATCTGGTTATACAGGCTGCATTACAGTAAAGTTATGTCATTTTCTGAACTTACCAGGCTGTTCTAGCTGTTCTATTGTTTACCTTTACCCACTAAGTCATTAAATCATTTCTGGTGGGTATTTATCATAAATCCCATTTTGTAAATGAAATGTTGTTAAAGCACCAATAGTCAACCATACAATATTGTTGCAATATCGACATTGAGGTATTTGGTGAAGAATATTGTGATATTGGATTTTCTCTATATCAAACCAGCCCTAGTTAGTATGTGGTTAGAATATGGATGTGACTCATGTAACCTTGTAATTTATACAGCCTGTGATTATAAAAATCCCAACATGTAAAAAGGGACATGTTGGTGTTATTTTGTCAATTATTCAGGGCAGTAGCTAGTTGGAACCAGTTACCGGCAGGATCTTTGCTAGGCTAAGCTAATGCTGGGGCGTCAGACAGAGTTACAGCAGCACGGAGATGAGAAGGGTTTGTATCAACTTGTCTAACTATGGGGGATACGGTGAATAAGCTTAAGTCCCGATAAGTCGGCATGTTCCTTTAAGCATGAAGATGGAACCAGGAGGCCATTCCCTTAGCTTAGCATAAGGAGTGGAAGGGGGGGGGGGGCACAGCTAGTGTGGCTCTGACCATTGATAAAATATTAAACTACTGTGACATCACAGGCTCTTGACATTTTCAGGTTGTCGTGAAACTAGCACAGAAGTGCTGAAGCGATAAATAATGTGTTGAGTAAAGTATTTTCAAACAAAAACCAGACTAGCTTGCCCCTCCCTCCTCCTCCTCCTCATCCCGTCCCCTCCCCCATCCTTTCTGTGCTTCCGCCCACTAACCCCCACCCCCAAATCCTTCTTGTTAGTTATTGGCTTCAATGCCGGAACACTGGTTGCGTATGCTTCGTGGTGCAGGTGGGCACAGTTTGTTTTTGTTGCTGTTTGTAGACCCTGGGCTGTCTACAGAGACCGCGTTTTTTTAAAATGTGTTCTGGGGACAGGCAGCTCGCG
>NC_045734.1:22005432-22007002 GCF_008692095.1 Etheostoma spectabile | reverse complement strand
AGATGTTTGCTGTATGTGACAACATATGCTGTAGCCTAAAACATGCATGACATCGCTTAGAGCACCTTCAGTACATGCAATAAAAATAATTCAAAATGTAAATGTTTGAGTGTCCCATTTTATTTCAGTGTCATTGGATCATAAAGTGAGAAAGGAAGTTACCTAAACCAAAGTGTGCGACAGGCTCCATCTCACACAGGTACCCCGAGCCTCCGTCAATGATGCGTGTGTGTGCTCCACTGTGACCGGTGAAGGCTGTCACCTTGGCTCCCCGGGCAAAAGAGCCAAACTTGGTGCGAGGGATGACCCGAAGCCAGTTGTTGGATGAGCCCTGATGAGGTTTGACAGTTTAAGCACACACCCACACACCCATACCCACCCCACACACCCCACACACCCACCCCCCCACACACAAACACACACACACACACACCTGTGTGACTTTGAAGATAGAGATTGGCTGCTGGGCACTCTCTCCATGTGCCAGCAGCAGGTCCAGCTGTCCGTCCCCATCGAAGTCTGTCACAGTGCCTCCTGTCCAAAACAAACACAGCTTTCACTACACTGACCTACATAACAACTTCACTGTGGTGTTTATCTGACAGCTGTGTCTCTGCAAATCTTATCCACTTCGAGTTTATAACATTTAGACATTAAAACGGATGAAATTCTGTTGTCCAATGTCCTCTGCTGTGAGTTGAGAGATAGCTGACCTGTTCCCCGGCCCTGCGGCTCTGCAGCGTCTCCCACATTAAGCTCCTGGATCAAAGGGTCTGCATCAGCTCTCCTTGACACCCTGCAAACAAACACACAACAATCTAAATCTAGCTAATAATGTAAACAATAATCCAGGATTTGTTTAACTGACAATTATTTGTGTTATAGTGGGTTCTTGGTATAGGACTTACATAATAATTGAAATGTTACCTGAACAGCCTGTTAGGGGCACTACTTCTATAAGCAATATTGTTGAAAAACACCTCCAGCTCCTTGTCGTTGTCAAAGTCGGCAGCGATGACTGTGCGAATAGGTGAGGGAGTTGAAAATCCTCCAGTGGCTATGTTCTGCACAAGAGAACACTGTCAAGTCTTGCTTTATCAAACTTGTTTAATCTTTTCCCACCACTGTCCTTACCCGGAATTTAGAGTCGCTGCCCTGCAGGAAAAGTCTGTGTGGGCCGTTCCAGTTGCCATAGACGATGTCAGTCTTTCCATCGCCATTGAAGTCAGCTAGTGCTACTCCTCTGCCATGCTGGTTCCGATCCTCCACACCTGCAGAAGTTACACAATGTTGAAAGCTTTAGTGTTGCTAGTGCTGGAATAATAATACAATGTATTTGGATATGATTTATGGATGCACCAATCCAACATTTTCAGTCCTGATACCGCTACCGATACCTGGGCTTTGTGTATCTGTTGATACCTGATACCAATCCAATACCGTTGTTGAATTAATAATAAACTGTATACCTTCCATCTTACACCTTCCTTGCACCATGTGGAAGAGACTAAAGGCACCAGGCTTTCCTAACTAAACATTGCTTACTGCATTTCGTTGCAATGTACCTGTA
>NC_045734.1:21986165-22005422 GCF_008692095.1 Etheostoma spectabile | reverse complement strand
GACAATAAAGTTGAATCTCATCTCATTACTTTCCTAACTAAGACAGAATATCATAGATGTGATGAATTGAGTTTGCATGGTGCTTTTGGATGTGTGCTTGATTCTATTGGTAGTAGTGTACTTTGCAGTACTACTACCACCCCTCGAAACATTTACTTTGCAGACATTGCACAACAGCCGACAAACTAGTTGGTGTGGCAAGCGTGAAATATCTCCACACAGCCAACTCTTTAGCCTGCTCCATGTTGCTGTTGCGGTTAAGTCAACTCTTCCAGCATGCGACACAGGTGCTTGCTAATGAAGGACGTAGGATGTGCTGGGATGGAGGAAAAAAGAAAAACTGGATCTTGATCTGTTAGTTTTTACGATCCTCGATCCAGCTATATTGTCAATATCGGGGCCAATATCCAATCTTAATATTGGATTGGTGCACCCCTAATATGAATTCCCTTTTTAAAGCCATCTATGTGTAGGATTTTAAAACTCCCTAGATTATACCTCTTAGAGGTAGTATCAATAAAGACACTCTGGCAGACAGCATTGCATTCTGGTACATTTTCAGTGTAATAACCTCATTATTTCAGTTACCTGCCTGGTCTCATTTATTCAAAACCTTTCAACAAGAAACAAGAGTCCAAACCGGCGGCTCTGTGAGGATGTACTTAAGTACAGTGGTGCTTTGAGCTTAACATTCAAATGCTCACAATGACATTGTTAACGTGCTTATGCGTAGCAGGTACGTTTACCATGTTAGCGTGTTAGCATGCCATAATTATCTTCTTCTGACTACACCTGCTTCTTTCCTTCCTTCCGTTTCATTCACCTGCCTGTCTGGCCACATCAACAAAAGTCCCGTCCCCATTATTCCTGAACAGGAAGTTGGGTCCGTTCTCGTTATCACAGAACACGTCAGACCTCGACTGGCTCAGGATTGGTCCGACCACCACACCGCGCCCCCCTGCACAAGGAGAAAAACGGTGAATGCTGCTGCTGATTCAGAACATTTCAAAACATCACAGACTTCAGCTCTCCAATCTGAGACTCCTGACCTGTGAACTTGTTGACCCCGGCCTCGGCTGCCACGTCAGACAGAGCGATGATGCCCTTGGTGATATCACTGGCGGCCTCATCCATCTCTAAGAGGGCGTGGGGACCGATGTTGCCACTGGCATAGTTGGCCACGTAAACTGAGTAACGGCCTGTTCCCTGCAGAGCAACAACAGGCACGAGAGTGAGAAGAAGACTTTTTAGTTTTTTTGGGGGGGAACAACATGCAGGACCGTAGATTGGAGTCAAACCCAGATCATCATTCATCAGAGAACTGTTAAAGCTGAAAAGAACAAGTATCTCTCTGATTTTATTTTCAATTAATTGGCCACAAACCTCATGTTCTTTTTAAAACATAACTCGGTTCTAAATACGCCCCAATCCGTCTTCCATGTGGAATCCTCTGAGGCCTGTGAAAAATTTCTCCACTTTTTTGTGTATAGGTTCCTCATTAAGCAAGCATCTCACTTCCTGCTTTTGACCCTCCATCTCCATAGAGTGTCCAGCTGTTTTCAGCCAATTTGAATCTGTCCATCTCTACTCTCAAAAATATAGTTACACATTTGAACCCCTCAGTGTGTCCCACTGATATTGTCCCACCTCGCCTTTTTAAAAGATGTGGGGACACTATTGGACCTAGCATCCAGAAATTATAACAGTACCTTACTTCAGGTTCTGTCCCAGCCTTTTTTAAACAAGCAGTGTGTGCAGCCACTCCTCAAAAAACCAAATTTGGACACATCTGCACTCTCAAACTATCGCCCTATCTCTAAACTCCCTTTTCTCTCGAAGATTTTGGAAGCAGTTCTTTACAGTTGCAATCGTTTTTAGATACCATGGTGTTCTTGAAGTGTTCCAATCTGGTTTTAAGACATTTCATAGCACTGAATCTGCACTTTTAAGAGTTTTTAACGATCTTTTAATCTCAACTGATTCTGGAGATTATGTATTCTTATTCTTTTAGATCTTACAGCAGCATTTGACACAGTTGACCACAGCATCCTATTTCTCGCCTCGAGCATGGCGTAGGGATTAGGGGCACTGCTTTGGAGTGTTTAGTCATACTTGTCGAACAGAGATTTTAGAGTCAGTTTTGGTGGCTCTATTTCACTTCTGTGTCCCTCACATTGGGTGATTCCACAGGGTTCGATTCTCGGGCCAATTCTTTTTTCACTCTATCTGCTTCCCTTGGATGTATCTTAAAAAACAAACAATCAGCTTCCATCTTATGCAGATGATTCGCAAATCTACCTGCCCATCAAAAGAAATGATGGTAGTTCTTTAGCAGATTAGTTGACTGTTTTATGTATTAAAGCCTGATGGCTTTACATTTTTAAACTTTAACGAGAGTAAAACTGAGGTTAGGGTTTTTAGACCCATGTCGGCCTCTGATGTGTCACAAAATAGACCTGGCATTTTTCAACCCTATGTTAAGTCTGTTGTAACAAACCGGGTGTAAAAATGGATTGTGATTTTAAATGGAGAAGCAGATCAATTCTGTTTTGAAAGCAAGTTTCTTTCAACTGAGGCTTCTTACCAAGCTTAAGGCCTTTTATCCTTCACAGACTTTGAGAGGGTTTACTGCTTTTTTACACACGCCTTGACTATGTAATGCTCTGTATGTAGGAGTTAGCGCCTCCCTCTCTCGACTACAGCTGGTTCAAACCGCTGCCGCTCGTCTCCTTACTGGAACTCGTAACGAGATCACATCACCCCTGTCCTTGCCTCCTCCACTGGCTCCCAGTTACTTTTAGGATTGTTTAAGATTTTATTGTTTGTTTTTAAGAGCCTCCATGGACTAGCTCCAGTCTACATAACTGATCTGTTGAAGCCACATCTCCTTCAAATCTTTAAGGTCTGCAAACCAGTCTCTTCTTGTTGCCCCTAAAACACGGCTGAAGAGTAGAGGGGATCGGGCTTTCTCAGCCGCAGCCCCGAGACTTTGGAATGGGCTGCCTCTACATGTCAAACTGGCCCCAGCCTTCCGGTTTTTAAATCGCGACTTAAAACACATTTTTATTCCCTGGCTTTTAATACAGCATGAGAACTTTATGTTGTATTTGTCTGGTGTTGTATTCTGTCTATTTATTGTTCCAGTTCTATGTACAGCACTTTGGTCAACCAGGTTGTTTTTAAATGTGCTCTAGAAATAAAGATTGATTGATTGATTGATTGAAACCCGTGGCCGCTGCATCGGGGAGTAAACCTCTATATATGGTTGTGCGATCTACCAAGTGAGCTTCTTTTTGAAGATGTTTTGAGGGAATTGTGAATTATTGAGAAACAACAGGAAAAAAAAAAGAGTAAATACAGATCAAATTGTGGGACTTCTTAAATAGGTTTACAAAGTGGGTTCACTGACCTTTCGGTCAACACATGCAACCGAACGTCCAGCCATGCCATTGGCGATACCACGACGCACATTGTGCGCGTCCCCCAGAAGATCTTCAAAGCGGCCATTCCGAAACTTGAACAGCTTGTCTGAATAAGTTGCTCGTCCTACATTTAAAAAAAACAGTCAGATATAATGAGGAAAAAACGCCAATGCAAACATAACTAAAAAACTAACAAACATTGAATACAGGTGTTTTTGGCTTGTAATAAGAAAAACAAATGTGCCACTAGACCAAGTAAACATTGACATGGTAATGTTTCTTGAAATAAGATATCTTAATAAGAAGACAACATGATCCATATTTTACAAGTAACACAGCATTTTAAAAACCTTATGAGATGTTACAAAAGCTTGTTTCATCTGAAATTCGAGATAAAGCAAAAAAATTTCCAGACTCTGTCACTTAACAAGAAATTTAAGATTCATCGTCTAAAAACAAGTCCCTATATCTCACTGAAATATGACTTGTTGTTAGGTGATTGTGTCTTATATTAAGTGTTATTACACATTAATACATATGACTAGAAATTAGATGACTATACTTGGTAAGTTTTTGCTTTTTTGAAGTGCATTTAGCTTCCTGAAATTACTGGCTGGGGTAAAAAATGTTAAGGAAATATTATAAGAATGCACTATTTACCAGAGTAGGCATTGTTTGTGTTGAGGAAGTAGATCTCCTCACGTCCATCTCCATCCACATCACAGGCAGTAACTCCAATAGCATTTCCTGCTCGGTCCCTCAGGGCGTAGTATGGAGAGTTGATGTCATCAACAGCAATGTTTACCAGCCTGTTTAAAGTGTGATTGTACTTCAGCACCAGGTTGGGCCCATTGTACCTGCGGGAGAACATCACACACATTTGTTTTGCACATCTAAGAATTTCTATGCAGTGAAATGAACTTATGAAACAAGTTAACCATTTTCACACTCACCCTGCCACGACCACTTCAAGGTCTCCGTCACCATCCACGTCTGTAACTGCCATTCCATAGTTGAGTTGCGTGGGATTGTGCAGACTGTCAGGAGGAAGGATTGTCTGTGTTACAACCTGAAGCATGGGCTCAGAGCCCTGGGCGTGGGAATGATGGCAGAGTCCAAACAAAAGGAGCAACAGACCTGAACCCCACATAATTTCAACCTGGTGGAACACAGAAAAGGACTGGGTTAGGCATTTCAATTTGTATTGCAGATGATGCAAAACTCTTTTGTGTAAAGCAGGGCAGACATGCTGATGATGAGCAAATACATCAGATAGAGATACAGTGCATACGCAACGTATTTACAGAGGAACACCACCAATTAAAGTCATCAATTTTACACATCAAAGTGTACAACAAGCCTAAATTATGTGAAGGGATTCAAAGTGATCATCAAAAAACTAAAATAAAATATAGAGAAACAAGTAAAGAGTCTTCAAACACAATAATCATTTTTAAGCCACACTACAAATTAGATTAAAGTTTGAGATGTTTCTCTGCTAATCCACCAAACACCATTGTTTTTTTTCCCATTTTGAGAAATTTAATCCTACATTTGAAAATAAATCATCTAGATGCTTGCATAATGTCCATAAAACAAACATGTTTGTATCTGTATACACAGACATTTTAACGCTCTGTTAGTTACATTTTGAGGATTTCTTGGTTAACTGTTGTCAAAAATGATAAACGATATATATCCTTAGCACTGATGCCTTTAGTCCGCTTCCCTTTTTGTTTCTTACCTGACAGTTCTATCAGTGTGTGTCGATCTGGAGATAATCTGACTTCTCTGCAGCGATGTGAGGGCACAAAGCGCCGTTTATTATATTAGTTGGCAAAGATCCTCCACCTTACATATCTTCTGCTTTTAAAAATTACGAAACAGCTTGTGTAACTTATGTGAAGATTGACCAATCAGCAAAGAACTGCGTGCCTAATTACAATGTTGACCAATGGCTGATCTGTGCTTCTGTGAGCGTCCATGTCAGAGGCGGAAGTCTGCGCTGTTTGTGGCGTTGTGTGCACTGCTATACAAATACATTACTGCGATGGCACAGAAATAATACATTCAAGCGACAGCACATTAATAATTCCTGCCGGGGTAGAAATATTGACATATAAAGACGATAAATATTCAGATGTAAAACCAATTCGATGGTAAACAAACGTATTCACCGTCCAGAATGCTTCAGCTGCAGCGCCACAGGAACGCTATCTCCCAAAAAGCTTTGCGTTTTGCTATGCTTGCGTCATTTGTGCGACGAAAATCTGTATCAAGCCTTCTTTAACTGTCTATGGTACTGTCGGTATCAAGCTAAACAAAACAAACACGGGTACGCCGACAGCGCAACCGTTATTACAAATTATTCTGTTAAGGCATGCTTTTGAATGAAATAAATGTCATTATAGTTTAATATACGTCGATATTAATTTATGTTTATGTTCTCAATAAACAAGTATTACAACCTCAGCGAGTGGAAGTTAACTGAGCGGAATTGGTAAGCTAACTAGCTAACAGCATCGCCGTGTTTAAGTGCTTTTAGTCCAATTTATAGAGTAGGGAAAAAAACCTACCGAAAGGGGTGATGTCAGAAAGTGCTTGATTTCTGACGGCAGGCCCTTTACTATTTCCGCTGCATTGACTCGTCTACTGTTTCATTTTCCTCTATGATACAGGTAACGTTATTTTTTTAAACCAAATAAATAATGGAGTTGGAACAGGCAACAGAAGACTGCGCTCAAATCCAGCCAACACCCACACCTCCCGCTCAGCCCAAGAAGCCCAGTCAGGGTCTGTATGTGCCCAAGCAACGACTTCATGGCTCTAAAGAGAAAGCTCAGACTCAGGGAGAAGTAAAACCAAGACCCCGGCCTCGCTACACAGATAAGGCAAAGAAAAACGCCAAGAACAAGAAGGACAAGGCTGGAGCAGCGGATAAGGAAGCGTCTGTTGGAGGAGAAGATGGAGGTAAGACAGAGAATGGGGATCCTGATGTGAAGGATGAGCAATTACAGGATACAGATGTGCCTGTTAATGGTCAGCCCGGCTCCACCAATGTGAAGGAAGATGTTACCTCATGGCTGGAAGAAGCATCCCCCCAGGAGGCGGAAGGGGAAGAGGAGAGTTGGGACACCTTGTTCAATGATGATGGAGATTGTCTGGAACCACATCTACTTAAGGAGGTAAGAGCTTGGTCTAGGTGGTAGATCCTAACCCTAAATTGACACACACTCATTTGTTTATTTGTATGCAGCCTAATACGTTTTTCTTATAATACACTTAAAACACTTCCAACACAGCAGAAAAACCCAATTGTCCTTTCCCTTTTCTTCCACCCCTTCTCATCTTTTCTCACTCTTCTCACTTTTTCCACTCATCAGCTCTCTTTGCAGGAAGGTAGAAAGAAAAAATCAAACCAGGAACCCAGGTTTGATTACTACAACATGGACCGAGAGGACGAGGACGACATTGACCTCACAGAGGACGAACTTGCTCACATTGTAGAGATCTACGACTTCCCAGCAGAGTTTAAGACAGAGGACCTTCTCAAGTTATTTCAGTGCTACCAGTATGTATAATTCAACGTACCATTCCTAGCCTTGCTAGTCCTTGCTGTTTTTTAACATTGGAATCCTGACTAAAGCACTATAATAAAACCTCAGAGAATGTGGTATCCCTGCCATTTAGTAGCTCAGTCAGTAGGGTGTTGGGTTGGGAACCGGAAGGTCGCTGGGTGAAGTCCCCACACCAACCAAAAATATGGTGTTGGACTGGTAGCTGGAGAGATGTCAGTTCATCTCCTGGTGATTATTATTATTATTATTATTATTATTATTATTATTATTTGCATTTCATCTGAGAGCCACAAGACACAGGAGTAACAGTTTTATCTTTATTTTAGTTTTTATATCAGTTTATGCACAGCTTGTTGTGTGACTATTGCCTCACTCTGTTTCAGAGAGAGAGGCTTTGACATCAAGTGGATTGATGACTCACATGCCCTGGGGCTCTTCTCAAGCCCCATAGCAGGTTAGTGAAGTGCTGCATCACACCAAAGGCAATCTTGGAACCCATCAGCTATCAGCCGACAGTGTTTTATCTTCCAGCGGCAACAGCCAATATTTCAGGGGTTCCAGTGAAGCCTGTCGAATACTTTTTGTAACATTTAAGCTAAATCCTCGTCAGACGCCCACTGATGGGTTCCGAGATGCATTTCGAGGTCAAGGTCAAACTTTACTATCCCAAATAGGAAATTTTGGGTGGTCAAGTTGCAGCTACACAAAGATACACAAACCAGTCATCAATCAGCACATTCCGCCATTTTTAACTCTTTACATGGTGTGTTTACTCAAACGTGATTGGTTAGTATTACTCAGAGAACAAGCGTAAACAAGAACCCTTCCTATACCAAAGTCTTCTCCATTTGCCTACAGATTCTGCATTCATATACAGAAATCAGAAAAATTACATAAAGGGCGGTTTAGGTGGGGAATACCTGACAATAATATCCTCTGCAGTAAATATCGTTGTGATACTTTTCCCTTCCATAATGGGACGAAATAAAGTAGACTCTGATGGAAAAACACAAGATTATCGACATTAGTTAGGTGATGCGAAGCTATTATAGGATATTGTGGTGAGTTGTAAGAGGAAACACGTTTGAATCACGTTTTGACATGATTTTACAAATGTGCTTTTTCAGTTGTCTCCAAAATATATCAAACAACATGTAGACTGTATTAAAGAAATAAATAGTTTACTGTCTGAATTGTTGGTGTGTTATTGTTGCATTGTATTTGACAGATTTTGACACCTGTGTAATTTGTTTCTTCTCCATTTTCAGCTCGTGAAGCGTTAAGATCCAGACATCCACTGATGAAGTTGCGACCTCTTTCCAAATCCTCCTCTGCCATAAAGGCCCAAGCTCGTAGCTGCTCAGGTACAAATACAGCCGTGTCCCTTTCCAGTTCTTTATCAATTTGGCTTCCCAGGTCACATAATTAGAGACTAACATTACTATCTTTTCTTCCCATCCTCAGACTACCTCCTGCCTGCTAAAGAGAGACCTCAGACGAGTGCAGCACTGGCTCGAAAGCTTGTGATCGGTGCCCTCGGTATAAAGAGCAACCAGACGAAGGATCAGCGTGAGTCAGAGAGAAAGAAGCTGCAGGAGGCGAGAGGTACATTATTAACAGAGATGTTATGTTCAGCTTATGATTGAGTTTATAAATTAAGAGCCATGAGATGCAGCTGTGGTCTCTCTGCATGTAACCTAGATGTTTGAGAAGCAGACTTTTGACTGAAACACTGATCTTTAATGCATACGTGAATAATGGGTTAAATATGTTTCAGTGTTAAGTAAGGCTGTCATGGTATTGATTTCTTTTCATACCGCACAAATTTGTGAAGTCATTTAAACTGTCGCAGTTACCACCATTAAACATGTTTTAATTTCCGCTGTTATAAAATAGTTCCTGTAGTAGTCTATTCTTTTAAGCATACATATTCTAAATAAATATCTTAATTTCAGTGTTATTAAGAGGCTGACAGTGGAGATGGTCCGATACCATTCTTTGCTTCCTGATACCAATTCCGATACTTGAACTTGCGAATCGGCCGATACCGAGTACTGATCCGATACCAGTGTGTCATGTATTTTATTATGTTTTAACAACTGTATACTGCTATCCCTGTATGGATGTGATATGATTTCTATCTTTGTCAGTCTGGCTCAGGTTAAACTCTTTCTGAAACATGAACAAACACAAACAATGAACGCAGTAGAACTTTCTTTTTTCATCCAGTTTGATAGTCAGTCATAACGGGAAAAAGAACATAAATAAACTACTTTAACCTTTTTGCCAGCGGGTGAACAAGGAGCTCCTTGCACTGGAGGGAGGGCAGGCGCCGTTTCATAAATACAACGCAGCATGGGGAATAAACCACTTCGTGAGGAGGAGTGGGAAATTCTGGACCCACCTCTCACAACATCACACATCACATGTATTCAACAGGCCCGCATTCACTATTGAAACACAGATGGGCTACTGAACACTGTTTATTGACAGTAACACGCTTGCAAGAACAAAAAACCCGGCAGTTATAAGCTTGACTAAGCGGTGGGTGTGACGTGAGCGCGTCACCAAGGTAATGTGGCAATTGCCACAGCCATACTGTCAAGCAGGGTGTTCTTAAAAAAAAATAAAAAAAATAATGTGTTCCCAGGCAAACCTTCACTGAATAAATAAATATTAAAAACACTAACAGTCCTTGTCTGACAGTTGTAGTTTTTGCATCACAAGGTTTCCACCACAAGTGGGAGCTGTGTAGTTGATGCAAAGTTGCTCTCCGTCCACTGCTGCACAGATCACAACAGGTCTATAATCAGTACAGCAGCCATGTCCCTACACAGATGGAACATAAGTATATAGGCACAGAAAACCACAAATGGCTGTCCACAAAAGAGCCAGTCAGGAAGTTAGGGCCTTGAGTATAGAAAACTAAAAAAGTTTCTTTTGTTCTTGCTGCTCTGCTCTTTATGTAAGATCACAACACGCACAGTGGAGCACAGGCGTACATCATGTGCTGAACATTGTGTCCTTGGAATGAATGCCACGTTAGGTCTTATCCAGAGATTAATTAACCGCCAGCTCTTCAGTCTGCCTCAGCTCCTTACTTCCCTGACAGTTCTCCACATTTGGAGCACCAAATAAACTTAGTCTTGTTTAGTTAAGGGCTTTGGCTGATTGATATGCTGATCTGTGTCTTTGTGACTTATTTTTTCAGAACAAAAGCACCTGGCAGCCAAACAGAAGGAAGATGCCTGGGAGGGAAAGTGACTGAACAGAAAACTACTGTTTAATTTCCGTTTTCTTTTTAGATTCCTTGATTCAGCAGAGGCTAAGCTCTGTTTTTCCTCAACTCACCGCTTCTTCCTACCACCACACTTCCCAGACATGTAGTCCCACCACTTTTTCCTTCTTTCCGCCACTGTCCTTTACCAGCTGTTACTGACGGTCTCATCATCATCCACTGTCCGTTTGCCGGCCGTTTGACATCAGATGAGAGGGTCCTGGTATTGCTCTCCCACCTTTATGTTTATGGTTTGTCCATGCAGGGACTGTTGCCTCTGTGCCATGGCCTGGGCTAACACAACCAACTCACCAGGGTTTTCTTTTATATTTTGTAAGGTTGTAACCACCGTCTGTCGTGAAGCACCCAGTCTAACCATTTGTCTTACCCAATTGACTAGCTCTAAGGTGTCATGTTTGTCTTTATATGGATTGTTTAATGTGTTTAAAGATGACCTAAGTAAATCCACCTATCAATGTGAGGGAAGCAAAGCTTTCCCGTAGTAGGTTCCGTAATATTAAATTCCATCATGATGATCACTATACTATATATGAAGACATTGTTGAGGACCTGTTAGCTCGTCGTATTAAACATTTTTGAGAAGTGACAAGCCTCCAAATAAGTTTCATGACTGTTCTGTCTGTTGAATCCTAGGCATATGTATCTTATGTTGTGTGCACGTCTGTACACATTTTCAACAAGAGGAGCCTTGTTGTCTAAGAAAAAACTGCTACAGTTCATTGTGGTCATATATTCTGGAGAATTTATCTCAATCTAATAAGCTTTTAGATGACAGACAGATTTTTTCTTTATCTCGCTAGCCAGTTAAAAAAAGGAAAAAGTGTTTTGGGGTTTATTTTGGAGGGAAATAAATGTTGTGAACACTGAGACTTTAGACTAGGGGAACCCTGCCTCGTCCATGTGTAATGTGTCCGTCCAATAGATGAGGCAAAAAAAAGTGGTCCTTTCAAATAATCTACATTTTTAAGACATTGTGCAAGACATACATTTACGGTGCTAGTATATTTGAAAGCTATATCTTAAACAATAAGTAGGATTAGCTCTGCACACTTAAAGAACTAAGATCAGCATACTATTGAGTAGATACAGATTTTTAGCTGCATTCATTTTCCTTCACCAAGTTGAACTATTTTCGTAAAATAAGTTGTTGATTAAGTGAAGTTCAGCTCCAGTTTTTGGGATATGTCTCCCCTCCATTTTAAGTATTTCGTGATCTATTGTTACAATTCTGCAACACCAGGGTCTATCACAGCTCTCTCAAACTGCTTTAGATTAAAAAACAAAGTGGGGTTGTCAATCTCAACATGCTCTTATTCTTTGTTCCTGAAAAATTTAGATTTTGGGCATTTTACTAGAGAGAGACAACGTTTCCCAATTCATAGTCATCTTTTAATAATTCACCCTCCTGAAACACACACATCCAGACTCAGGAGACTTTTGGGACCGCTGGAGGCAGCTGCCTCCTCTGAGCCTTCACCCGGCTATCCACTGACCACATGACACTGCGTCTCTCTCACCTCCTCAGACAGAGAGCTGCACATTTATTTGTTCTTATGCAAATTATTTTCACTTAATATTAACTTCAAAATAAAATGTGCTGCCAACTTGTGGCCACACTATGTGCTAGTTGATAGTTGAACATTTGTCATTTGTGTTTAAAACATGTTGCCTGCGGACATCAATTTATTAAAATAATTTGGAAACTCAACTCTATCGGAACTATATATCCATACACCAGTGCAGTCCGTTACTGCTGTGAGGAACCCAGTTTGTGTAACAGTTTAGCTCGTTGGCTGTGGACGACTGAGACACAGTGCCGCGTGGCTCACAGTGGGCTAATTAAAGTCTCGGAGGAGGCACCATTACTTGTTTAGTTTTTGTGTTCTTTTCTTTTAAATCAGTAAGTCACAATGAGCATGTTAAAAATATAATCACACTATTCAAATACAGTCTCTGCAGGTACTCATCTTTCCAAAGTGCCCTTTTTTCCAAAGATGAGTTTGCATTGGGAATGATGGTTTTATGTTGTTTATTGTCATCAGCACATCATGCATACTCATACATTATTAATTTGTTATGGTTGTTGAGATTGCATTTGGCAACATGTGTTTGATAGGTTTTAGGGATTAGAGACTTATTATTTTATTAAATGGGTTAGGTGTTAAAAAAAAACAATTGTATCTCATAGTTTTTATTTTTGCCTGCTGTCACACCATTATGTAATAATTTATGTAAACTTTTCCAGGAAGTGGACGTAATGTAAATGATAATATGCCAAAACGATTAGTTATTTAAAATGTTGTGAATTTTACTCTTTACTGCTTTATTTCTGACATTCAACAATAAATGGTCATATAGTTTGACTCACACACACTGTCATTCATTTCACATTTCAAAAAAACAATAAGATAAAATGCATGTTTTGTCATTATGTAAGCTTGAACTTTTTGCTTTTTTGATTGTGGGTTCTCTTTTTAGTGTTCAGATCATGTCAACTATTAAACGCTTTTCTTGTCATTCCTCGTTAAGCATTTTTTTTTTTTAATTGTTGAGGTCTCAGTTGGACTCATTGCACACTTGACTATCTCTTCCAAGGAGGAATAAAACCAAATGTGGACAAATTTTCATAGTGAGTTTGCCAGAAGAGAAGTGGACCTCCCAGAGCTCTGTTGTTCTTGCAGCTGAACTAGATTGTAGCTGCTCTTTACCATCATCGTGTGAGATCTGAGCCCTGCCTATAATCTCATTCTTTACTGTGGCTTCACGAGGAGGTGATGTACCGCAGAGCAGCCTGCTGGGTGCCTCGCACACAATCATTAGATCAACTACACAAACACGAACCACTACTGAGCAAGTAGTGGTTCCAAGTGCCAGCTCTGCCCTAGACATGCTGCATGTCATGGAGCAAATTTAATGTGAGGCATGGTCCAAATGAAGGAATAATCTAATGTCCCAACACAATAAAGGACTCTGGGGGTGTAGGGTGGTGAGTGTCCCAGCACCAAACACTGCCTGCAGACACACCTTCCATCACCCTCCAAACTTTAATCCAAAGCTTTGCTTCAACTCAACTCAAACTGATATATCAGCACCACCTGAACAATAGTATTATCATTGCATTTATCTACATTCATCTGATTGAATTTATAAGCAATAAAACACACTGTTCCTTAAATCAACACATTTAAGTCTTTTATTTTAATCTTTGCTGAAACAGCCTTACTTGGTCTGGTAGGCCTATGACCGTTAGGGTCGCTCATGTTAGCTCATGTGAGCTAATGTTAGCTAAGATTAATGGTAGTTTGTGTTGCTGTATAACAGACATGACTGATTCGGTTTGCTGACTTTGTGACTCTTCTCCACTTGTCCTACTGTTACAATAGCAGAGCATTTTAGCTAAATGCGAGACAGTAGTTTAGCATTTAGCTACTTTGTCACTCGTTCAGTGGCCACAGTGGCTTTAGAGGCAAAACAATTTAAATAGTCCTTTATTCATAGACTTCTTTTAATATATCCACAAAGTGATAGTATAGTCGTAACCTTGAGGAAAACAGTAGCCAGTAACAGCCAACATCAGCACTCTTCTGCCAATTTAACTAAAAATGTCATTTCTTTTAAAATTTCTAACATTCTTTTTAAACTTTGTATAACTAATTTGATTTCAATTTGTCCTATTACTTTTAGAAAGTGAAAATGATATTCTTCAACCCATATAAGGGGGAAAAGTAAGACCAAAGTTAGCGACTTATTTAAAGTATAGGCTATGTAATGTGACAATGGGCAGCTGTGAGAGTTTCCACAGGGTTTGTATGTGTTCATCAGTGGGAATGAGGTTGGAAACAACCATAAAATACGGGTTAGCTCAGGCTCCCTGGGAAGGGATGAGAAACCCAGGCGTTGTTGAAGCTTTAATCTTTTTTACTGTAGATCTTTATTTATTTATTTATTTTTAAATCTGATGAAGGAAGCAAAGGATTCTCCATACTGTTGTGATGAGACACTCAAAATTAACCTGCTTGCTTCTGTTAGGGGTAACTTGTCCTTTTGTTGTTTATTTTTTCTATATAGTCAGTTAAAGTTATCGTACTCCCTACATCTTCTGCAGAAACTAACATTACCCATTATCTTTGTTCTGCATTAGAAAACTCTGCAGTCAAATAACCATGCCTCAAATAACCATAGTTTGTCAATTTGACGTTTATTCTTTAACTACCATTACCAAGTCCTGTTAAAGGCGCAATAACGTGGTACAACCACATCTCATCTAAGGGTTCCGATGCTGAACAGATGAAAAACAAACAAGTGAAAATATTTGTCATCATAAAATAAACAATACATAACACAGCCACATAAGGACAAGATTCAACTCAAAAGTACATTAAATTTCTGCATAAATTATTAGATCTAAAGAACAATATTCCAGAGAGGTAATATAAAACTGTACATGACAATACATTTGCAATACATTACAATATTTATTCAAAAGGCAAAATAGCACCATGAAATAAAAAACAATTCTCATTCAAACCAAAAACCACACAGTTGTAACAGTAAATACTGCATTAGTAATGTCAACAGTGAAAGCACAGGAAGCATGTACAGAGTTTTGTAGACAGTCTGTCAACTGGGTTGATTTTATATGAACGACAGCCTGGTGGTGTACTGTAAAAGTAAAGGATGCGTTGTTCTCATTGTGCCTTCATGTCATTACTTTCTTAACTGTGGTTAAGTTTTGATCAAGGGAATTACATTTGTTACAAAAGTCAGGACACACTTTTAAAATTGTGAGCTACTCTAGTTTTATCATGGTGACATGATGCTTGTAATGGTTCACTTTATTCTTTTTCTGTCAGGTTACGGGATCCTAATTAGTTATTTTGCATGAAGTCCCTCCCTTCATTGTCATTCAACCTCTTTTCCCTGACATGTTGAGGTGTGGTTAGAAGTTGTACAGTTGTTCTGTCCTTAAATCTGCGTGTTCATTAATTCACAGGAAGTTGTTGGAGATCTGACGTTGGTGGTCAAACAAGTCCTCCACCTCAGCGCTGTAAGCATCACCTGATAAAAAAAAGACAAAAACAAGAGAAGTAGAATACATAGCAACAAGGATGTATTGAGATGTAAACATTTACTAAAAATGGTCTTCACAATCTACCTGCATGGCATCCAAACATGTAAACTCGTTCTCCATCATACTTGCACCGACAGCGCATCACGTTGTTTTGGAAATCCGACTCGGCCATGTCTAAGGAAGGGTTGACCTCCACCTGTAAGAGTAAATAGACTAGAGATAAGATGCTGCAAGATTCAAGTCAGTCATCCTCCTCACAGTTAAGTACAGTTCCTTTCTGGTGAAACAGAATTTATTAAAGGACAGCATTCAACTGACAATATGCAAAGCCTGCTCAATTCATGCATAATAAAAATGTATCCAGAATCTAGTGCAGTTCTTTTGCTGTGAATGGCCCAGGCGATTGAACCACGCTCACAAGTAGTTATAACTTCCCAGTTAGGCTTGTGTGTTGTATTTCCCTTTTTGCAGAGTATATTTTGTTGAAAGGCTCCTTTAAGCATATTGTTATGATTTTTTTTTCTAACAATTCTAACAAATGCCCCTTAATACTGTCAATGATTTCTTTACCTATCTGGAAATAAAGAGCATTTCTTGGCTGGGAGCGGTGAGACTTCACTGGTTGCCTCACAAAAGTACTTTTCTGTCTAGATCAGGAACACTGCAAGGAGTATTGTTTTAATAAAGGGAACGAGTGAGAAGTAACTTTACTTTAGATAGTTAGGAAACAACTGGTCTTCCACGAGGTCAACTGAGAAGCCACAGGATTATTGTTCTACTCTTTTCTATACAGCTCATGATGCGTAAATTAGGGGTTTGCATGAACGTGATGCATGACATCACTTTCCACTGTTATCTCCATACAGGAAAAAAGTGCCAGAGATCAGATGACAGTTTGGGATTTAGATTTAAGTAGCAGCCTATCATTAGGCTGTAGCCATGGTTGGTTGCCATGGTTTGTTGTTTTCCACCCTGTCTGCCTGACGGCCATATATAAGAAAAGCACACAAATGAATTTTCCTGATGCACACATCAAACAGATAACCTGACCACATTTTCAACAAAGCAACCCAGTTTCATTTTTTAAGTACAGTATACATTTTGTGGTTCAAATTATATTTACAGGCAAAATTTAAATTTATGAAACTCTTCATGAATAGGATTCTTTTCAGTACATTTTAAGCCAAATTTGGTTATATATATATTTTGTTTTTAAATTGCATATTAAGAGCAGCCAATGATCTCAGCACAAATGTTATAGTCCCAATGTAAAACACCATATTAACTGGGTGGCAGTTGATGCCCTCTTAAAAGATCTTGTAATAATGTGAAACAAAGGGCCCCCAGCCTGTTTTACGGAAAAATGAAAGGTTGTCACTCTCATGTAAAAGGCTGTGAGGTTTTGCAGCTGATTTTTAAATGACGGAGCAATTAGGAGCAATCAAGCGGAGGTGGACGTGACTCATCGGTTTTAATGTATGGTCCTAAAAACGGCTGCCACCCTGCGATTCTTGGTGAAGACTCAAAGAAACACCCAGTTGCATAAAAGACAAGCGAGCATCTGCACCCTCCCTCCATCTCTCACTTCTTACACAAATTTATGAGCAGCTCAACTACTGTTAAACCACGATCCCGACCACAAACTTTGCTGCTGGGTCACGTCGTCGTGGCAACAGTGGATCTCTGGTTTATGACATGCATGTGGTTTTATCTCTCAAGACCACTGCCGCACGTACCCCTGTCTACACACGCACACACACGCGAGTCACACATACACATCTAGATTTTACTTAAACACTAATTGGAAACTGTAAACATCACTTTGCTGCCACTAAGCTGCCATGAAAAAATAGAACAAATGACAGAGAAGGAGGACAGATGAGTAGGTCACCACAGCCGATTGGATGTCTAGAACAAACTTCGCTTTCAAACATAAAACTAAATGTAAAGTGCTGACAGAGCTGTGTCACCACCAAAAAGCCTGCACGTTCTAAAGGGTGGACTAATAGCAGGTCTACTTTCTATATAAATTCCCTTTCCTTAAATACCCACACACCCTTACATACTGTACACCTGAATGGTACACCAGCCAAGAGCCATTTAGCTCAAATTATAGTCTTTTATCACAGCTTTTATCTCATGTGCGCCTTCATATGTTGAAACACTGCTCTGTTTATTTCTTTTTTTTCTCTCACTTTAATGCCCGATCTAAGAGGTTGTTTAAGCTACTAAGATGATGGATTTCACCATGAAGATTGAAAGGTGGATTGTTCTTTTCCTCAGTATTTTTATTTGACTAGCAATTTCACAATTAACTGTATGGACAGCTGAGCGGACTGTGCGATAAAATCGGGAGATATTTGACTACAGTAACTTTTTTGTTGTAATAAACAAGCTTCCTAACCTGGAAGATGTATTCGCCAGGTCGTATGTCTGTAATGTCGATCCACTGGCAGTCAATATCGTGGCGGTAGGTGTCCCAGCAGCCGACTGAAATACCCTGCTGTCCCATGTTATAGCAAGCATACCGCTTATGGATACCTGGTAGAAAAAGAAAAAAACGACAGTTGGAAACACATGAGGCGAGATAAAAAGGGACGACTATGATGTGTAAATCTTCTTTGCTATCATTTGCTGTGGATTTGAATTTCAACCAGCCTGAAATTATAGCAAAATGATTTAAAAACCACTTCTTTTTTTGGGAACTGTCAAATGAATAGAAAGGATCTGAGTTGCATAAAGCTGTCTGGGCTTTGTGAAGCCAAGATCAATTTAGGCTTGGCCTCTGATCGTACAGCCTGCCACATGGCTTTGAATGCTCATTATGGGATTTCAGCATTGCACTTTTAGGTTTTCTTGACTCTCTTGTTTGTTCCCTAGAGAAGTAGATTTATTTGACATTAATCTGTAGTCATGTCGTACCTTCAGGGCAGTAGGTGTCCTCTAGACAGAAGCTGGCCTTGTGACCCTCCGCCACCTTGGTCCCATTGAGCGTCAGCAGGTCATAGTGGGTGAACACTTCAATGCTGTGGTAGTGCCTGAGAATGCGATCAAGATGACCTTATTAATTTGTGATGGAAGTCAAAAAAATCTTGCGGCTCAGTCGCTAGCACTGCTGCCTCACAGCAAGTAGGCCCTGCAGGGTTCAATTCCTGGTTTGGGCAGGGCTTTTCTGTGTGAAGCTTGCATGTTCTCCCTGCGTTTACATGGGTTTTCTCCCACTTTAAAGACATGCATGCTAGGTAACAAGGACTATAGTTTAAAATTTGCCGGCTGGCTAACACTGGAACATTTACAGAAATGTTGATTTATGTGCATTGTCCTCATGAATAAATATATCTTAAATGATAGAATAGAGAGACAGAGAAAGATCTCCCTGTACTTGTTGCTTTTTTTGTTCACACCTACATCCTCCTGTGGAAAAACAACAACAACCCTGAGGTTTATTTGAAATACAGCAGCCATAAATCCTGGTACGTTGTTGCGAAGGCGTCAAACAGACACGGACAACAATTGTTAAAACACAGAGTGGGCACATAGATATCAGTTTGGTGGTGCTTGTTCTCTCATTACAGATCCATTCCCAGAACAGACTGTACTAAAGGTCAAACCATGTGTTTGCTGGTTGGGGAGGTAGTGATTGGGCTGCTGAGCTGTGCCTCTCGTTTTGGGACACAGAACCACAACCGCTGAGATAAGAGGCCAGGCTGCAGTTACGGCTCTGACTGTAACTACTGGGCAACCAGTGAGGAGGATGTTTATTGTAAACATCCTTTTGGAGGATAAAATATTGTGTTTATTGTGCTAAATAACATGCTTTTACATGTGTTTGGTTATTTATAGTCCAGATCTTACATTCATCATGTGCTGCAGTCATTACATTTTTTT
>NC_045734.1:21983463-21986155 GCF_008692095.1 Etheostoma spectabile | reverse complement strand
TTTTTTACCTCTGGTAGCATTGTTCAACATTGTTCTTTTTAAAAGACTTCTGTTTTCTCACGCTATCTCATAATGATGTCCAGTCCTGTGCCATAGAGAAAGTTATGCAGCTTCACTTCATTTCTAACCAAACCCTGCAGCAGTTGCAATCACCATAGGGTCACTCCCTATCTGGCTGAAGGCGTAAAATAAGCAGCTGTTGGTCCAAATGAAAACCTGAAAGGTCCTCTAAGTGACACAATGAATTGAAGCAAACACTGTAAATGTAAAGGAGGAGGATGTAAATGTCTGGTTGGGGTCACGGGGCCCCCCGCCACCTTCAGTCTTACCTATGACACTGGTGCCATGTCCAACTTTCTCTGGTGGCTCGGGGTCGGAAGTCGGCGCGGCCCATGTTCATGATACGGGAGGAGAAGCGCAGCAGGCGGCGGTGTCCGTAGGGCCAGTTCATCCTGGCGGCAGAGGAAGACAGGCAGTTCTCCTCATTGGCGCAGGTCAGCAGGTGGAGCGGTCGGTCCTCCAGGTAGGCCGTCTCCTGGACGAGCTGAGCATCCAGGACAAGGTCAGGAGCGGCTGCAGGGGCCAAGGGTCAGAGTTTCATTAAAAAAGAACTCTACCAATTTATAATTGCATTCCCATTGCATTGTGAGACAGAAAAAATTTTCTTTTTATTCTAAGCATTTTTCTTTCTTGTCAAAACCTTGTCAAATTACCCAAAATGCAACTCAACTGCCAACAGTTCAGTCTAGTGCTGCGATTCATTTACTTAACAATTCAGAAGTCAGAGCTGGGAATGATGTCACACCGTTCCAGTTAACCGCGTTACAGTACAACAGTTGAAAAAACTATATTTCACAGTGGGGTTTGCTCCAGTGTAAGCAATACCAGTGGATAACTTTGAATTATGCTGTATTTTGTGCAATGGGGCAACATGTCTACAGAGAGACGTTGGAAAGTAGCCTACTGTGTGTACAATTGATTCAATGAGACACAAAGAAGACGGAAGTGCTAAAAATTCAGCTTTTGATACTGTTGACACGCAGAGCTCTCTCCTGACTTTCCTAGTCGGAAATCCAACTCCAAGGGCGGTTCCAGTTGAAATTTTCAACTGGGATCTTGGAAATTCCAACTTCCCAGTTCAAATGTACACCAAAAGATACAGATGTGTTATGCTAGTAGTGGCTAATGTAGCCTCAAGCCACTGGCCTCAGGCAGATTTGAGGAGTTACAGAGGTCTGGTGAGTTCACTTCTTTCTAACCACACCCCAAGACTTTTTTTTTTATTAATTCAAGACTTGACTTCTTAAGCCTCAAACAAAGACCCCCAAAAGGCTTTATACACCTTTTTTCACAGTGCAGTACTCCCCAAGACTGTGATGTGTTGGCTCTGTGGAGTTCCCCTTTAACAAACATTGCACAACAAAACACAAATGTGTCTCTGTGGTCGCTGGTTTTGGACTCACTTTCTGCACATGTGACTCCTGCAGCTCTGCCATCTCCTCCCCTGGGACAGTACACATTTGTGTTTCTGCGACACTGCTGGATAGACATCTCAGTGCCGATGCAGTGCGTTCCACTCAAAACCACCTCACCAGCATCTGAAGAACCAGGCCAGTACCAGGTCTCCTGTACAGAGACACAAGAAGAGAACAAATTCACACACAAAATAATTAGACTTGTGCATTTGTGTTAAACACTTCTGGATTTGTAAAAAAAAAAGTCAGAGCTGAAGGCAAACTCTGCTATAAACAAAGAAACCCCTTTTTTATAGGAGCTATCAGTACACATGAACACACTTTCCACTCTTTTTCACAATTTTAAAACTGCCTGTTAAATGCTCCCAGAAGCCCCCCTCAAAACACACTCAGGCTACCCTTTCCATGCACAGTTCTATTTTCAGTCTGTTTGCTCTGTGAATTTATCCAGATTTCTCTTCGCCTCACTTTGCCTCTTTTATTTTTGGTGCACTGGAAGTGGACATTTGAAAAGCCTGTAATTACCTCAGGCCTCAGTAATAACACAGCACAGACTAACAAACAGGAGGATGGAGAGAGGGGAGAGAGAGAGAGAAGGAGGGAGGGAGAGAAGGAAATATAGAAGCACAGAACAAAAGCTTAGAGACAAAAGAGGAGAATGAAGCAGAAAATTACATACAACATGATCTATTCTGTTGTTCACCTGATGAGCACTTGAAGCAAAACCCAAACCCAGCTGTCGACAGACCACCATGGCTTCGTTGATGCCCCAGTTCTCACTGCAGATGGAGCCCCAACGCCTCACCCCTCTGACCTCCATCAGCACCTCCACACGGCCCTCTGATGGTTCTCTGCCTCCTGCCAGACGCACCTGAATGTTATGGGAGGAGAAAGAGTTTTCTTGTCAGTCTGTGAATACCGCTGAAGGCCTGTCTGCATAAATGCATGTATTTGTGTGTTTCTCACCGTGGCCTGCATGCCAGTGTTAGGAACGTTGCAGCGGACCGCTACATCCTGGTTGTGTTTACAGCTGTAAAGCGGCACCGGTCTGTAGGTACACTCTGTAATCGACTTCTCCCTGCCTGTACACTGCACGCTGTTCATGTGGATGGGGCCGGTACCTACAGGAGAAGGGCGTGTTAATTGATTCACATGTCTCTTACGAACCCCGTGCAAAAAGACAGGCTCACACACACACACACACACACACACACACA
>NC_045734.1:21982115-21983453 GCF_008692095.1 Etheostoma spectabile | reverse complement strand
CACACACACACACACACACACACACACACACAGGGCTCTGCAGCCACAGATATCCACAGAGGGAGGAATTAAAAGCCCAGACATGATCGGGACCTATGATGTGGCTTGGAAACTGAGCTTAGCCAGAGAGCTTTCTGTCCAAATTACTGTACACTCTGTACTGCACACTGCCCACCGGGGCCATGCTTTATGAACCAAAATAGATACTAAAATGGCAAAACGGAGGAAAATCTTTGAACACATTCATGTTGGCGTAGGTGTGTGAGGCCCAGGCTAAAGCCCTGTAATTTGGCCTTAAATAGCTGATGATGTCAAGTCTCTCTTTGAGTCGCTCTCCTCTAACTGTGCTACCGATGAGTCTTTAATAAATAATAATAATAATAATGTACTTTATTAGTATACTTGCGCTTGCAACACACAGAGCCTTAAATATTTTCCCACAACTCTGGTAAACTGGCCTAAGGCATTAAGAGCCACAGTGCTCCATTTAGACATTTAACCATGTTCATTATTCAGACATAACTGCACCACAGCACCTACTTTAATAGAGTCCTAAAGCACTCAAATACATTGCCATGATTTACTTCATTAAGTTAAGCAGAGAGAAGGAAATGCAGCCACCATTATAGGACATGCTATGTGCTCGTTTGGGCAGAAAGATAATGGGAGGAAATGAATGTGATTACAGAGAGACTGCAGAGGTGCGGCAAATAACTGAGTGTGTGAAAGTGGGGTCTATTTCCTAGGAAAACGTTTAACTCTATTATTGCTGGAGAACTTAGCCGCTATACTCTCATGCCCACAACAAAAGCAGTGCCAAAGTAATCACAGTCTTGCTGAACGTTTGGTCCTGCTCAGCGCTGATTGCCTGACATCCTGGTTTCAAAGCTGTACTAACTTTTCACACACAGCAGGTTTATTTTGACAACAACAAATGCCATTGTTTTGGTCGCTGGAACCTCCGAACATAGTTTACACTTGTATAATTGGTCATGGGTAGAGTTCCTCAACAATCGGCTTCTGCGATAGAAGTAGAAGTCAGGCTGTAAACAATTTCTCTGGGTTTATTTGTTTGCTCTGGTTCTTGGAGTGCTTTAGCAACACACATTCAGGCTGAGGCGTGTTTAGTCTAATGACTCACTGAGCTCAACACTCATTCAAAGTCGGTACCCTTAAACACATAAGTGGTCATCAGATCTGTAGCCGGGACTCGTTATGATTTCATGATTCTGCTCACTATGGGACAAAATGACAAAGACCCAGTTATAGTTTTTTTCAAACAAACAATTGTTTCCCACCATGACCTCACTAGGCATGGTGGGTAAATGCATTACTGGA
>NC_045734.1:21975323-21982105 GCF_008692095.1 Etheostoma spectabile | reverse complement strand
AAGACTTCAAAGTGGGTCCTAGCTTACCCTGTCCCAGGTGAGCTTTGGTGAGCGCATCTTTGGCCGTCCCAAAGCCCAGCTCTCTGCAGACCACGCTGGCTGCCACCATGTCCCACAGGTGGTCACACACGGTGCCCCACTTCCCCTCCCTCAGCACCTCAACACGGCCCTCGCCGAGCCTGGGCCCTGCCTTGAGACGCACGATCGGCTGAAATGAAAAAGGAAGAGTTTAGATGCAAAATGGAAGTTTGCGAAGTGATTTAGAAAACTTATACTGTCTGGGTCTGGATGTTCATAGCTACATTTTCAGATTTAACAGTTAGACTGGCTAATAAACTAGATTTCAGCCTGATAACAATATTTGGGGCAGCTTCTTTGGCTAGACTGAAGACAAAAGATTACCTTCTCTACACAGTCCAATGAACTGCTTGAAGTCATCATTTTAAAGGAATAGTTTTGACAAATACACTCATTCATCTACTTGCTAATAGGTAATTGAGAAGATTGAAGCCACACGCAGGACAGAGAGTGGTAGAGTTGTCATCTTAACACTTGAAAGAGATTAAGCATTTCCCAACATAGAAATAAGCGAATCAACTAGCCGTAGCTTCAGATTTAGCAAACAGAGAAGAGAGTGGTATTGATGTGGGCAAGAAAACAAATATGCAATATCAAATATCAAATAAAAAAACAAACTATTCCATGATTTTTATAATCTATTTTTCCAACTTCCACGTCTGCACTGACCGTCACTACAGGCGGTGCAGGTGCTCTGCCATAACGTGTGAACTGGGACCCAGGGACACAGCGGACCACAGCGTGCATGCCACCGTGGCACGGGACATCACTCCTCGGGAGGGACAGCTGGGCCTGGCACTGTGATAGAGAGACCTCCCTGCCCTGACACTGCACCTTCTCCACCCAGTAGGCCTTCTTACTGATCTGCGTCCTCAGCCTGGAAGGGGGGAAAAATGGAGAAGGCAGAGAAAGCAGAGAGAGACATGAGAGGAATATTTATTACTAATGAACTTTAAAACCCAAGTTATTGCCTTCAAAAAGCATTTGTTGATTTTACCTGGAGGATGGATCAGCTAACTTGGAGTCCCACAGTTTTCTGAAAGAGAGAGAACATCCCAATCTTGAGTTATAACTGTGCTTCTTTACATCCAGTAGACTAAACAACCAGCTGTCCTTTACACTCCCACGGTCTGCACATGTGCCAGATCTCATCTTTCTTTTTCAATCTTCCTTAACATGCTTTTACTCTTCCATTCTGTCTCTCAAACCTTCAATAAACAAACTGAAAGCTATGAAGAAGACACAACATGCTGGGAAGGGTGTGTGTGTGTGTTTGGATAAACACAGCCCTTATGTAAGAGACAGGGAGGGAAAAAGAGAGAGGAAGATTTACAATAACATATCACATAACCCCCTCTTTCCTCTCAAACCACCACCTTCTTGTCATTACTTTTTTAGATCTTCCATTTCTACATACATGAGTATTTCTGTTTCAGTGTTTGTCTATATGTCTACAGTGGATGTCTGGTTTGGAGAATCCATGTGGAAAAAAAACATGAATAAGCCACTATACATTAATCCCCTTTTGAGAAGCCTTATTGAGGTCCGCCAACTCCAACGGGGGTTTAAACTGTCTAGCTTCATGGGTATTACCTGAAACCAGAGTCAAATTCTAGAGGGAAAATTGGAGCCCCCTACGCCAGGTCACACACACACACACACACACACACGCACACACCATGATAAAACCTAAAAAAGTGAAGAATAAAGTGATAATTCAATAAAAAGAATGATTCACAAACCAGGCTGAGTCGGGAAGTGTCCCTCTGTGACACACACACACACACACACACACACACACACACACACACACACACACACACACAAACACCACACAGACACACACACACAACACACACACACACACACACACACACACACACACACACACACACACACACAGACAGCTTGCATTGACCAGTGTGACCACAGACAGGTGCAGCGTGACTGACGCCCTTCATGAATGTGCAAATCTGAGTTATATGAGTCACAATCCCAAGTATAGACAGGAGGAGAGTTTACTGTACAACCAGATTCATGATGCAATTAAATATTTGGCTACCTAAAACGGGATATGGTTCTTCTCCAGGAGAACCCCAGTATCCCGGTGATCTATATGAGTTATTATGCACAGTGCCAATATTAGATGAGAAATGTGTTTGAGCCTGGAGGGGCCTAGTAGGAAACCCACAATGAAAGCCCAGAGCCAGACAAGCTACTATATCTGGCTACCTTTTACTCTGCCTGGAGTCACTAGTTTCAAGCTCCTATTTAGTTCACATTAGATACAATATTGCAGAGTACAGAATCTGTCTTTCTTTCTTTCTTCTTTACTTCCTTACTAACCTTTTGTTCTTTCTTTCTGTCTTTCACTTCTTTTTCTTTCTTTCAATCCCTCTTCTTTACTTCTGGTCTCATTTCTCCTGACTGCTTGTTTTCTTTTCTCTGTCATTCTTTCCTACCTTTATTCCTTTCTTCCTTCCTGCTGTTGCCCTTACTTTTTCCATATTTATCTGGTCTGAAAACATGAACATCCCTAAAACCAGAGATACCCGCAAGGGAACAGGGCACGTAAAATGATATATAAAAACAACAGAATGGATCTAGAAGGATAGTTTTCTCTGTATGTTGATGAGAAGGGACAGATTATATGATTGTGATCTTTGTTGTGCATTGCAAATATGTTTGTGTATATTTGCTTGTGTCTATCTGTGCGTGTCTGCACAGTTAAAAATGTTTCATAACTTGGTGTTAAATAAAACTAAGAGACAGACTTTAAGGGGGTGTTAGTTCATGGTTTTTAGGAGAGGGGGGATGGGTGGGGGGCTACCCATATAATTGTCTGCTCTGCTTGGCAGTGTCTGCTGTGCGGTTGAGCAGTAGCATGTTGGTTCATACACACTAGACATGGAAATATGCACGTACATATCAACTTTCCCTGCCTTGCCTCTGTAAAAACAAAGCTCTTTAAAAACCCAGTGTTGTTACCCAACGTTATGACTGCATGCTGGGAAACAAGGAGAGAGTGATGTAAGTCCCTGTGAATTGGGCAACTTTTATGATCATCGCCCAACTTCACAGGACGAGAGAAAGCATGCTCTTTTGGTTTTCACTCAAGACACATTTGAGATGTCGTGCTGAGAGCTAAAAGCATGGTGGATGTTGCTCTTTGTTAGGTCGAAATACAAGTTGGAGCTGAGTTGAGGCTCTTACAAGGAGATTTTAAGGAAGGGTAGTGAACCAGAGCTTTAAGCCTGGGGCACAACAAACAGGTTGTGACCGCAGCACTGCTGAATCCTTTTAACCAGACGAAGACTTACTTACTTCTCAGGATCTTCAGACCGGTGCCAGGTTTTTTATGCAACTCTGACCACACAATACCATAAGCCATGTGGTAGAAGATCTGACTGTCAGGAAAGCAGAGATAACCTGTTATTATACTGCCTGAATGCAAAGCTGCCTGACTGTAACAATTGGCTGATTCAGGAGACAGCAGGTTGCCACACAGGCTCCACAACAACCTCTAGACAGTCCCATCAACCTCCATGTTCCAAAAACCTTAAAGGGGTCATAATGATGTACTTTCCATGAAATGTGGGTTTTAGCATAATTGCCACAAAGGCATACAACGTCTTTAAAAAAAAGCTGAAAAGGAGCAAGGGGTTAAAGTAAATCAGAAGAATAGTTACTGTCAGCCTAAAAGAGAGTGTGGATGTGATGAAACAAGGGAGCTGGAAAATAGCTTGAGCACTTGCCTTTTGTAAGCACAGCAAAGTGGGGGAGTATTTAAACAGCAGTAAAATGTGCTGAGTAACTTAACAGGCAGAAACAAAGGCAGTCACATCAAAAAACAACAAAAAACAACCACATGGCCAGAGAGGGAAGCGCTGACACAGCAAAGGGTATGCAGCAGGTTCAGTCAAGAGAATATTCTAGTAGATCTCTCTGACCATAATTGCTGCTGTTCCAGTGGACACAAACCCCAAGGAAGAGCAGGCACGGACCACTGCCAGCATAGTCGGTAGCACCAGAAAGATTTGATGTGACTTATGCCTGGATCAATATTAACAAGAGTCTACAGTCACGCTGAACTGTGAACCTTAAATGTCTGCAGCAAATTTTATACATTTAAGAGATGTTGAGACATTCCACTGGACAAGTAAAAACTCTGACCATGCTGGTTGCGCTAGAATTACAAAAAAATATCAAATTGATCCTCTTGGTAATCCCAATGTCTTTGTTCAATTTCATGGCAATATATCGCATAGTTGTTGTGACTAAAAACCATTTCAACCTCCTTTTGGCGCTAAAAGAAAAGTCAAGGAACCACCTAGTGTGCGTCATCCTCTGAGGACCATAAATGTTTGCACCAAATTTCATGGCAATCCATCCAATGTTTTCAGGGACATATTTAAGTCTGACAGGCCGACCAACATTGCTGTCACTAGAGCCTTGCTTGCGTGGCAAAAAATGGCTGTTGTCGCTAAATATAAAATGCATCATAATTTCTACTTTGGGAAACATTTTCAAAAGGACAATCACCAACATAAGTATCTGCTTCGAAATATGTGGACACATATTCCACCAGATGCCAGTGATCCACTTTGCTGCTTGTTAAAAAAAAGCTTACCCATCTCAGATGTTTACTGTCGGACAAAAATGTCTGCTCCATTCATCTCCCACGTAGCTGGGTGGAGGTTGACAAAAAACAAACAACATTCTCTGGCCTGAACCTGTCTTTACACAAGCTGCTTGTTGGGTTCTTGGAACAGAAATATGATGTTTCTTAAGCCAACTCTTAGGTGTTTTCAGTGTTGTTGTCCAAATTAGCATACGATTTAGAAAGTTAGCATGGTGGACAACCAGCTAACCCCCATTATGAAATTGAAAGGTATATTTGACCAAACCAAAGCCTTTCATACATCTATGCATCTGAAGAAAACATGTCTTAAGATGCCTTAAAAGAGATAAGACACTATAAGAGAGATTTATTCATTGCTAGGCTGTGGCCGTGGTGGTGAACAGGGCAGCTGAGAAGAAGCAGCCTGTCCTGCCGCAGAGCAGAGCAGGACACAAGGGCTAATTATTGACGACATGGAGAAACAGATGGTGCAGGGCAGGCCAGCGGTCAGTACAGTCGCCCTGTTAGCCAAGCCATAAAAAGACCTCTGTGGGCAGACAGACGGACACACAGAGGGCTGTGTTTGCATGTGCACGAGCTTGAGTGTGTATTTATATTTGTTTGTATTTGCGTGTGGATTCTGGACATAGTTTATGTAAAGTCTTGTAAGATGCTGTGCAACGAGGGTGGAGGTAGGGATGTATTAGCATGTGTGTGTAATTGAGGTATTGAGGTTTTTCTACGGTACTGTACGTGTGTAAGAGCTTTGAAGGTTTGTGCAGGTGCTGAAGTGGGGTATTTATGGCTAAAGTTGGAGGGATGAGCTGGATTTATAGAGACAGATTCAACATAACAACCTGACATTATTTGTTAGGGAAATGATTCATGTTTGAGGGACAATAAACAAGTTTAAAAAAAGTACTTGCTTTTGTAACTCAATGGGTTTTCTGTCCACATCTATGACTGCACTACTGAGTAAAATAGAACATTGTTGTGATTCAACAGCTCCCGTGCAGCAACTAACTATCAAAACAGTAGAGTACAGTAATAGACACCGTCACCATCGTTCATGTTTTCAGTTATATGTCGAACATGTTAGCAAACAGCTAAGTTTTATATCCATTTGAGGAATCCCAAGCAAATGTTCAAATATGTTTTGGCCTCCGCTAACTCTGAGGGAAATATTTGGCACTATCGGGTGAAATGACGTCCCCGGTTTTCACTGTGACTGACAGACCCAAAATTGGACTGAAAGAAAGAAAACATTGACCAAACATGTAGTCACTCACCCTACAGGCGCAGGCTCAAGACAGCCAGAGCAAGCACTGTTCAGAAATCAGAGATCTTCTAGAATGTCAGTATTTCTGGTTCTGTCAGTATTACTCTTTGGTTCTTGCAAGACAGCTACAGTGGGCTTCTTTTATTCATCCATTCATTTGTTAATTAATTAATTCAGTAAGAAAGCTCTGACAAGTAGTAAAATATTGCTAACTGATTTGTGTTGAGTGCTTAGCAAGCTTTCGAATAACATGCTATCAATTCATGTTAACGATATGAGTAGTATCTCATAGGATAGGTAAACCAAAGGTGTTCTTGTAGCCTAAGTGTTATTGTTTATCATCTATGTTATGTATTATTTAACATCTAATGTATATGTGTAGGCTGTGTATGATTTACAATTCGCAACAGCTATTGCTAACATTATCAGCAGTGATACAACTACCAACTAACTAACCCGAGTAATCCGGTTTTGTTTCTACATGGTCTCCAACTCTGTGCCAAAATTTTAATGTATTCTCATGTAAACTATTTATGTCAGCACAGACATTGCTTAGCCAGAGTATCCCACCATAATGGTTAATATATTACCAGATTCCAGACAATCCCAGTTACAAATATGAATATATATTTCTACTAGTTTGCTTCCTAGTGACATTAATGCACAAATATGAAGAAAAAATACCTATTCCACCTTTGTGTGCATGGTTAAATAAAGTCTAACCTCCAAATTTCTTTTCAAAGTGCACTAGATTGATGGATTTAAATGTTAAAATAAACAACAATTTCTTAAAGGGGAGCATGC
>NC_045734.1:21971258-21975313 GCF_008692095.1 Etheostoma spectabile | reverse complement strand
TCCTAGGGGGGGGGGGATTTCTTTCCCAGATTTTGTCTCAGAAATCTGGTCACCTTACTCTGCGTTCACCAGTTAGTTGCTATGTCTATCTGCTGCTGGCTAGGTAGTGTACAGAGGGTTTTTAGAGCTAATAATAGTGATAGAGATCAAATTGCCTCAATGGTATATCTACATAAGATAATAGAGGTGCGTCCTCAGACTTTCAGACATGCCACTCTGCTTTAGAAAGTGCTGCTGCACACAATTTTCCCTGAAGGGTTTCTTAATTATATGAGATTAGAAACCATGTAAGGGAGGTTTCATGTGAAGACACACACCATGAGGATGATGATGATGATGATAATCGTGTACTCTGGATCTGACATTAATAACATACTCTCTAAGACTATTTTAAAGGTTAGTGTAAGGGGCCCACTCAGCCAATGGGGGCAGACAGGCCTGGTGGACAGCCAGGCTCAGCTAATGCCACAGTGGACATGTCATGCCAAGTGTGGGTTGACTAATGACAGCAGTTGTGGTTAACCTCCATACTACAGGGGGGATGGAACAGCAGTCCAGGCATGGGGCTGTCTAATCCGTAAAGGGATGTGTAGTCCACCGCACCTTTCCATCCCTTTCATAACCACAGACACACAGACACACAGACACACAGACACACACACACGCACGCACGTACACACACACGCACGGACTCTGCCACTCGGCCGTGTCTACTCTCGTACACTCACCTGTAGGCGTTTTGGTCAAACACTTCTGCAGCAGGGAATCCTAACATGCCACAGACAACACGGCTGCTGCTGAGGTCCCAGCCTTGGTTACACACATGACGCCACCTCCCAGCATGCTTCACTTCCAGCACTCCCTCCGTCACCAGACCGCCATGGTTGCTGGACAGCACAGGCCGTAGTCGAGCCTCCTCTAAGTGAACCCTATCAGACCCCTGCAATTTTTTTTAAGATTGAGAATGGACTGGTTTATCCTAAATAAAGACTGCCACAACAGGAAAGATATTTGTCACACAAACTAAAACAGGATAAATTTCAGTTAATAAACATGACTTCATCTTTGTTCAAACAATACTTTGTTTAACCAAATACTTGCAGACTGCACGCAGTGAAGAGAAGAATAACATGATAAGATGACATGCTATGTCTCTAATCATCACACTCTCTAATCTTCCACATTACATAGGCCGCAGGAAGGAAACTAACAGAAAACATAACATTTGTTTTATGTGTCATGATACATGTCATGATGATTACAAAATGGTTGAGAAAGTGTAAACTCTGCAAGTTGAAAAGAAAGAAAGTTAAACATAAGTGATACATTTGCAATTTTGTCTGGTCTGAATTTCCTGCAAGTTTGAAGGAAGGCACTGTTGAGCTTCTGGTGGTTGGGTCCTACACTTAAAGCTGCCCAAGAGCTGGATCTGGAGAAGGTCTGGTTTTAGTCATGTCTCTAATTAGACATGTCCACTAGCCTGTGGCTCCACAAATGACATTTATGTAAGGGAGTCTGAATAAATCTAGATTGGGCTACTTCTTTGGAGGTTATGTGTGTCTATGTGAGTGTTTTTACCTGTGTGTAGTGCACATCAGTCTCCAGTTCCACATCAGACTCTGGTTCAACATGGTTCCCACTGAGCTGCTGATGCCTGTCACTCCTACGCTCAGACTGGGGTTGGGACTGCCTGTTTGGTTGTCCCTCTCTCTCTCGTCTCACAGTTTGTGGACTGCTCCTCGCTGTGTCTTGTCTCTGCCTGTAGGCTGCGCTGTTTGCCAGACGGGAAAGTAGCTGGTGCCCTTGTGGCAGAGCTGGGCTGACCTGCGGGCTTGATCTTGAACCGCCTCGATTCCGTCGCAAGATCTGGATCTCATGGCCATTTTCTTGCGGGGAGATGATGCTGCGACGGGAAGAAGCTGGGTTACGATGGAGGGCGATCTCATGGCCTCTTGCAGAAGATGAGGAGATGTGGGCTGGGGGTGGCACAGACTGTGGTGGTGGTGGTGGGTTTCTCTGTCCCGGCTGGTGCCTGGAGGATGAAGGAGCCTCCTCTACGGTGACAGTGGGGGAGCCACTTCTTCTTTCTGGGCTGCAAATGACCCCCAGGTCCTCAGCGTGGGTGCAGTCATTGATTCCCCAACCATTAGAGCGACAGTTAGCAATGGAGAGCTCTGTGCCCGTACAGCGCACATTGTCCAACCAGATCAAACCTAGCAGGAAGAAAAGGCAGTAAGTTGTTGAATCAAAAGAAATAATACATTAGTAGTAAGGTATTAAAAAAACCCGCCATTGGCTGGACATACCTTGACCCTCGCCAAACTTGGCACTGTGTGCCCAGGTCAAGCCGCGTTGGAAGCCCAGCTGACGGCACACCACATTGGCCATATTAAGATCCACCTCATCATCACACACTGTGCCCCATGCGCCATTGTAGAAAACCTCTACACGTCCTTCGTTGGCATTGCGACGGCCTACGCCTGCCAGACGTATAAGCACTTCCTGGGCAGACACCGGAGGGGGGTAGAGAAGAAGCAGGAGGAGGAGTGTGGACAGGGAGCCGAGGCACAACATCCTGGAGAACCAAAAAAAGCAGAATGGAGAGAGAAGAATTGATGGGAATGGAGGCTTTGTGACGTTAGGTAGGCCTAAGGAGAAGTAAAACATTGCAGAATACAGTGAAGATGCATGTAAAGCAGTAGGCCCTAAATATATATGCACATGTTACCACAAAAATCCCAAAAATCACACAAAACCATGGAACTAACATTCCATGCCCTGACAAAACCTATAATTTGAAACTTCTCCTCTAACCCTAATGGGACAGTCTGCAGTAAAATGAAAGATTGATAGATGTTTTTATCGTTTAAAATAATCAGAGTCATTTACAGGACAGTCTGAGACTTGAGTCAGTCGGAACCAGTCAGGGCAAAGGGGGTAATAACCTAAGTTAAAAGTAGCCTTGCACTCCAGCCAACGGAAACTTTGGCTTTCCACAAACCCTCAAGCTTAGCTGCATGCATTTAGCCAACAGACACAAAAGCAAATAAACACCGTCATAAAAATGTTCTCACACATAAATAAGGCAGCTGGTTAGCATCCGTGAGACACGTTTTGGTTAATGAGGAATGATTAATTCATCCTGAGACCACCACTAAAACCTTTTTCTTCTAATCGAGAGGAAGAAACTGGAGAGGGAAGGAGCAAGAGGAAAGGAGATCTGGAGGACAAAAGAGACACCTTATACTGAACTCATCCATACCATTCTGTTTTTGATATGCCTACATAAACATTTATCAGTACAAACAAATGTATATTTAAAAAAGCAACTTGCCAGACTCACTAGGCCTGCATTAAGGAGTGATTAGTGTGGATGAGTTCTGGCAGCTGCAGGAATGAAATTCTGAATAATGGACTGAAGCAAAATGTGAGAGAAAAGTTGAAGTAAAGAGAAAAGGCTGAAGTTAAACTTACCTGTTGATCTCAGCCTGGAGTTGCAAGGAGAAAGAAGGGAGCGAGCACTGGAGGAAAAGAAGGATGTGAGTTTGGTCCTGCTGTCTCTCTATTCTCCTCTTCTCCCTCCCTCTTACTTTTTCTGTCACTCCCTCTGATCTGCCACTTCATCCATCCCTCCCATTTTCTTAATTTAAGCTACTTTTTCCCTTCACCTCCTTCTCTTTTTCTTTCCATCACCAAACGTCCATCAAAGAAACTTTGACCACAGACAACAATAAAAACACAAAGGAAAGACAATCCAAACATGATATGTGCGCTTTCTTTTTTTTTCCTTCCCAGATGTAAAATCAATAATTTGTGCATCCCAACACAGGCTTGTCAACACTTGTTCAATCTATTTAAAGAATGTTGCTACATTAACCAAACCTCATTTAAACTCTTAAGTAAAAAAAAAAAAAATCACTTTCCCCTAACATGTCTGAAAAGACTAAAAGGGCGTGCATTCGTAACCCACACAATAGTAAAATCATGTGCACACACATGCACAGGCACGCACGCACACGCACACGCACACGCACACGCACACGCACACGCACACA
>NC_045734.1:21970241-21971248 GCF_008692095.1 Etheostoma spectabile | reverse complement strand
CACACACACACACACACACACACACACACACACACACACACAGCAGCAACACTGGCACCATCCCATGACCACAGTTAGTGGTGTCATGAAATAAATACTATGTGCTCCACAGTAAGAACGGAGCTGCTTGTCTGAACTTTTTCTCTTTGCATCAAGTTCAGTTTCATAACATCCTCAGTCGTGGCACCTTCTCACAGGAAGGAAGTTCTCTCTAAGAATAGAGATGGAAGGTTGCTTTATATTTTAGAGCAAATAAAGAAGAGCAGACATTTCTAAAGATGAGGTTACAAAGCTTTAACACTTAATGAATTGAACCTTAAACTGAATATGTAATCAAAATAAAAATCCACATAATGTAAATAATTTGTAGAAATTGCAGGATTGTCTTTACTTTAAAGTCATGAAGGTCCTTATTTTGATGATATTGGACTGTGTTTCAATTTTCCTTTTGTTAAGAATACTTAATTAATATTTACCTTCTTTAATATTATGTAGCTCTTATTGCTCAGCAGTGAGACAACATGAAAGATGTGTTTTGGGATTAGATCAGATGATCTTTAAAACTTGTTTCATATACAGCACATATCAATGTCTGTACCACAAATGTAAAACTTACTTTTTATTAATATTTTGTGTGTGATTCCAACAGTTTACATGTATATGTATGAGATTTGTATATTTAGAGATTTTGATGCTGCTTGTGAAAGTCGGCTTTCTGTAATCCGATGTGACAGGAGACGAGACATTGAGGCTCAAGAGCTCACTCTGGTGGAGTAAATCCTTGCAATAGTTAAACATTAGTAACCTTGGTGAATATGGAGAAGCTACTACTTTAGCAGCAATAGTTATGGTGGGATGAACATTCTTTCAGCCTGCATTTTTGGTCTGCCACAAAACGTATCCCCTTTCTATAATGTACAAATAATACCTTACTATCAAGTGTTTAATTTTTGTATACTTAGAGGTCACACACACAAAATGTATTATTATTATTATTATTATTAGTA
>NC_045734.1:21968184-21970231 GCF_008692095.1 Etheostoma spectabile | reverse complement strand
TAGTAGTAGTATTATTAGTATTATTTACATGTTTCTGCATTACATTACGGGGGATGTGAAAATGCTTTGAGCACATAGTCATACAAACATTCTGAAAATACTCAGTTTTAAAGCTTTCTTGCTGACACAATATCTCACTGATCCTTACACACAGCACAGCAAAGAGACAACACAATCCAGGATGTTAATATGAAAAATAGCAAAACCAAAGCAAATTTCACACAAACACTCAGACTCGTCGTCTTCAGTATCCTGACAGTGTGGAGACCGCTGGGTAGCGTTTACGGTGAGTCATGCACTTGTCTCTCTCGATGAACAGTGAGTGGGTTTTACAGTTAATGTCCTTCTCGATTGTAATGCGTGACTCTTCCAGGTGGGACAGGGAGCCTCTGGCCTCACTCAGCTGCTTGTGCAGAGATGCCAGAGTGGCCTCAATCTGCCTCACCTCCCCTTCCAAACTGCAGACACAGGAAGCACACAAAAGGAAGAGAGAAAGAAAGGATGTCAAGCAATAGAGTAAGACGAGACACTGCTTAGCATTCACAGCTACATAAAATTAAAGACGGTAAGTATGAATTATTCTAACAAAAGGAAAATTGAAACACAGCCCTTTATCATCAAAATAAGGACCAATAATAATAAATAATACATTTTGTGTGTGTGACCTCTAAGTATACAAAAATAAAACACTTGATAGTAAGGCATTATTTGTGCATTATAGAGAGGGGATAAAAAATGCAGGCTGAAAGAATGTTTATCCCACCATAACTTTTGCTGGTAAAGTAGGAGTGTTTCCATATTCACCACTATTGCAAGGATTTACTCAACCAGAGTGAGCTCTTGAGCCTTAATGTCTCGTCTCCTGTCACATCAGATTACAGTGAGCTGACTTCCACCACACAGGCATCAAAATCCCTAAATATTTTACATATACTGTACATGTAAACTGTTAAAATCACACACAAAATGTTACAGTAAGTTTTACATTTGTGGCACAGACATTGATATGTACTGTATTTGAAACAAGTTTTAAAGACCAGCTATTTGTTGTAATCCCAAAACACATTTTCCATGTTGTCTCACGGCTGAGCACTCAGAGCTACATAATCCTAATAAAGGTAAATATTAAGTATTCTAACAAAAGTAAAATTGAAACAGCCCAATATCATCAAAATAAGGACATTCATGACTTACAGTAAAGACAATCCTGCAATTTCTACAAATTGTATACACTAATGTGGATTTCTATTTTGATTACATATTCAGTTTAAGGTTTAATGTTTACTGTAAAATATAAAGCAACCGCCCATCTCTATGGGTGTGTGTGTGTGTGTGTGTGTCTACCTAAACTGGGGCTCATCTCTGCAGAGTTCCATGTTGGGTCTGAGGGAGCGGAGGTAAAGTCTGGACTGAGCTACTCTCAGTGGAGCCTCTTTGTTGTGGATGGCCTGCTGCAGAGCCACAATGTTTCTCTCCTGGGCTCCAATCTGCTCCAAGAGCTACACACACAATCATTACAATCAGTAGCCAATCAATCAGCCACTCTGTCAGTCTGTTTGTCAGTTGGCTTTTCTACCTGTGCGAGCTTCATCTCCAGCTGGGTTTTGGCCTCTATCAGCTCTGCACAGCGCTGACTGAAGGCTCTGTCCACACTGGAGCACTGGACTCTCAGATCGTCAGTGGTGTCCTGCAGCACTCGCTCCACCAGGACTCTGACACACACACAGCATCACTATATTTACTTAAAATACCTGAAATAGTGTTTTACATTGTTACCTTTACAGTAGCCTTTGTAACACAGCGCTTAACGCACATGTCTAAACCACACCTGACCTGAGACTGTTGGTGGCATGTTCTTCCTGCAAGGCCTTGGACAGGTTGTCCTGTGTAAACTTTGTCCACAATGTGCAGTTGCACACCCTGCAGCAGACAACATGGCAAATTGCAAGAAAGTTATGCACATTGTTTATCATTTGTTTACTGTAAATGATGTTACACACACACAAACAGACACACAGACACACAGACACACAGACACACACACACA
>NC_045734.1:21960830-21968174 GCF_008692095.1 Etheostoma spectabile | reverse complement strand
CACACACACACACACACACACACACTCACTGATCCTGCAGTTTGGCTGAGCTTGGGTGGTGCTGCGTATCTGGGCTCATGTTACTGTATCTTCCACTGTGGTCATCTAAGTTGTAGGCCTGGTACTTATCAGACCAGTCTAACTCCAACGTCTGTTTGGCCTCTCTGTTCATCCTGACACACACAAAGACACAAACCGAAGGATGATAATTTAGTTCTTTGTTAGAGCTTCAAAAAAGAAGACATTATGTAGGTTTGCACGACAGGTTGCTTAACCTTCAGGAAACAGGCTCTGACACTCACTTGATCTGAGTGACAACCTGAGCTATAGTTCTCTTCAGAAGAGCCTGGATGCTCTTGATCAAGTCCACTTCCTGTAAAATACAGTCACACTTCTTGTTAGTGTGTGTAACAGTGAGCCCTCTTCTGGTGATGTTTTATTGTTACACCTAGTTCACTACTAGACACTTGATAGTCAAAATAGCGAGAGCACAGCAACTGAGTTATATCATTGGGATCTACAGATTATTTTTGGGGATTAGTCCAAAAGCTAATTATATACATGTACCTGTCTATGTATACATATTTAATATAATTTAGGAAAAAGAAAAGCAGCAAATTCTGACATTTTAGGAGTATTCAAATAGTTGGCCTTTTGCCAACTATTTGATGTTTATTGTCTCCCAATAACAAGCGTCCATTCTCAAAGTATCCCATTAATGAGTAACAATGTGTCAATATTGTTAACTAATGTTCACCACATACTATTGTTAATGTCACTACGAACAAGTAGGTCTATTAATTTCATTTATTGTGGTATATACTTGCTGTATTCTACATTTGTCCTATTAATTATAGCTAACTGTTATTTTATGTGGCCTTCTTCTGAAATCCTTAGATATGTCCTGTCTCGCACACAACTTCATAAACTTTATAATAAAGCATATGGTTAGGCTACCTTCACCAGTTCCTCCTCCACAGTGTCTCGGACCAGGTCTGCTCCAGGTCTCCTAGACCTGCAGTTGAGATTATCAGTGGCGATGGCAAACGGAGTCTCGGTGGCGTCCAGCGCCTTCTCCAGCCTCGTTTTCAGCGCCAGCAGAGACTCTGTCTCGGCCAGCAGCTTGTCAACGTGCTGCTTCAGCTCAGACTTCCAGAAGTGGGTCTCTTGTAGTCTCTCTCCCAGAAGACGTGTTCCCACGGCTTGGGTCTTAAAAGTGGCAGCCTCGGTGTCCTGGTGCAGAGTTTTGGACTCTCGCAGGATGCCCTGGGCTTCGTTGCGGTCGGTACCGGCCTGCTGAAGCACGGTGCGGTAGTTTGAGAACCATTCAGCCGGAGAGTATTTAGCGGAGCGGTACCCCGCTGTGGCTGAGCCCGAGGACGGCTGCGGCACATCCGGCTCTACATGAGGGTCTCTCACCGAAACACCCTGAGCCACTGCTCTGCTGTCATAGTGGGGTCTTGACACTAAAACCTCAGAGCTCATTTTTTTGACCGTTAAATTAAACTACAGGTAGGCTATGCACAGTTTCCACAGTCCTGAAGCAAACCGAGCTGTGTTTGTTTAGTGTTGCCTGGTTACTCATGCTGGGAGGAGCAGCTTTTGGCTCAAGTGACTAGTTATCAAAGATGATAGGGATTAAATGGCAATTTCAGTCATTGATTTAGTGTAACAAACACAGTGTACAAAAAACACAGTTTCATTATTATTGTATTGGAACTATATTGTAATTGTGACAGTGTTTTGAGGACACTCTTTTATGGGTGTACTATGTCATTTTATGTTTTGTTGTTATACCACAACAAATTTCAAATCAACTTGCAAGCGCGGTTGATATTGAAATACATTATTGAATCTTGAAAACATGTTGAAATCTCTCAAACCATCAAGGTTTTAGCTAAATGAGATCATTGATTCATGTGTGAAAGCCAGACTATATGGTTGATTTAAGTAAATGTGGCTCTCTATTTTGGGAACAATAGTTTATCTGTTATATGTCACCTCACAGCAAGAAGGTTCTGGGTTCAAACCTGCCGGCCAGGGCCTTTCTGAGTGGAGTTTGAATGTTCTCCCACAGAACAAAGAACAATCCAAAAAAAATGGGGCTTAAATAAATATAATTTGTTTTTTAACTTTCAAATGTTGTAATGTGATGAGTCGTTTAAACATAGAATGGCTTTTCTTTGTTTTGTTTATTTATTCACTTATAGTAAAGGTACATACATGACGATAACTCACATTTGGGGTATTTAAGTGAAATGTGTATCCACAATTTCTTATAAGGAGTGCAGGTGTGAAACAGTGCTATTAACAGTGAGCAATCATAATCAGTGCAAAGGTAAAAGCAATAGTGTAAAATCAAAGTAAAAACAATTAATAGAAGTACTTAAAATATGGTATATGATGGTGATTATTAAACAAATCTGTATATGTAATTATTTCACTGTAGTTTTCAGTAAGACAATTAAATGGTTGGACCATTGCGGTACGTGAATATGTGCTGGATAACTGTTAATTGAGATACAAAAGGATAATTTATGTACAGATGTGGCCCGAAAATGCAAGGTTTGATCACAGATGTGGATGCTGTTCATCTCCTATTGCCTTTAAATTTGATTACAGTAGATATCATCTGTTGCGGTGAAGTTTTGGTACACAGAATTTTGTTCCTCATCATGGTATTGACAGCTGCTCTGCGGTTTGGAGGTCCGCTGATTTGGCCGTGTTACCTCTTCGATTTCATAAATCTAAAAAAGAATCGACAAAAATAAACAAAGGCAATGTTACTCAGATGAGAATTCCTATAATTGTAAACATGAAAATGGCCAAATAATCAGATTGTTGGTCATTTAATTGGCTTAATACTTTGCTCGAGAGCAAGACATCTTTACATTTACAGGTCAGATTGCTGTGAAATTTGGTGTGACTATTCATTGGCCAAGAAAAATAATTACAAATAATTTTGGTGAACCCCCAACCTTAATCTAGCACCACGGTCATGTCACCAGAGTGGGAGTCTTGTGCACACTTTGACATAAATGCGATAACATGAACATGAAGGAGTCTTTATTAATTTTATGACTGTTGTGGCATTCCATAAATTATGACGCCTTTAATTCTAAGTTAGCATTGTTTGAGCTGTTTGTGTTCTGAACTTGTCTGACTTGACATTAAGTTATAACATAATATATAGTGTAAATTTATACTTATGACAGTATAAATATATACTGTATATGTATTTATACTGTCATAAGTGGTGGGTTTTTACATTGTACTTCATGAGACTATTACAATTGCTTCATGAATATTTTCTTTGACCTCAAGTAAAGTTAAACAATTCGGACTTCAAAAAGTTATAAAATCAGTTTGACAACCGAGGTGATTTAGGAGCTCTGTCTCTGACTCTTAGCTAACTAAATTTAGCGGTTAGCAACAAGTACGGTACTCCTAAATCACCTCTGTACTGTATTCACTGTCGTCAAACTAGTCTTTTCTCTTTTATGACATCTTATTGACAAGTCCCAGTGGTTTCACTTTAATTGAGGACAAGGAAAATCTTGCTGACACATAATGGTCTCATGACAATCCATGTAAAAAAAAAAACACCACTTATGAAAGTTTAATGTAATACTATGTTTTTAGGCCTGCTATGACATGTTTAGAATATATTATGTTGTCTAGGTTAATGTGAAATTGCTATAACAAAGACATTGTTTGCTTGGTTACACAAACATCTCAAACAATGCTAACTTTGCATAATTAACAGAAGTGTCATTCAGTAGTGCCACCCTAAAAACTAACTTTATATATTGAGCCCCACTAATAGTAAAATCACAACTTGTTATGCCCCACATGTTTTCTAACGTGGACCATAATGAACATTGCAGCCTTTTTTGTCTGTTAGCCAGGCTTTGTATTTTAGTTTTCTTACATCTGCCACACACACCACTTCCTCTGGTTCTGCTGTCTTGGTATTGTCTCTGTTCATCTTGCCTCCAGCTCCTTGAAAACACACAGCATAAGAACTGGTTTAACAATTTGTTTGCATGGATATGTGTATGTTTTACACTGTGTGTGCATGGTTCTGTGCATGCATTTGTTGAAACATACCTCGCACTTTGTAACATTTGTATTTATAAACTGTGACCAGGGCAGAATCAGTATGAGCAGCACAGCGGGCACAATAAAACCACAGAGTAAAAAATTGCTGCATCTGGGGGGAAAAAACAGAACCGAGTAAAACTAGACACTTCCTGAAAACACCCACCACACACCACACCCCCCCACACCACCCCCCCCACACCACACACACCACACAACAGACAACACACACACACACACACACCACACACACACACACACACCACCTTTGATCTCTTTCAGGATAGGTGTTGTTTGTGATCTGACAGGTTCCACCACAGTGAAGGTAGGAACCACGTTGATAGACATCACAGTGCTGGGCTGCTGAAAGTCTGTTAGAGAAGTTTCTTAGAACACTTAGGAAATATTCTTACTTTAGTAGCAGTGGGGCTCTGGGGATAGCAATGTTTGTCAGTCAGTTGGTCAGTCCACCTACTTGGTCCAGACTGAAATATCTCAACAAAAGGAATTGACATGAAATTGGTACATATATTCATTTTCAGAGGATGAAAAATGACTGCATGGGCACAAACAAATACTATAAAGACATTCATGGTTCTCAGATGATGTATCTAATGATTTTGTAATCTCCCTGACTTTTCCTCTAGCCCACTTTGAGTTTGTCTCAACAACTGTGGATGGATCACTATGCATTTTTTTATAGACAGTGATGAACCCCGGAGAAACAATTTATGTACAGTATATAATAATGTTATCTCCTGGCTTTTCGTCAAGCTTCATCATTAAGTCCAATTTTCAATATTTCCAGACAGCTGCAGCTAGTAAATTCCATTCCAGAGTCCCTCAGTGTATTCATGGTTAGCTGCTAATTAGCAAATGTCACCATGCTAAGATGCTAAACTTCGTGGTAAACAACATTATATTAAACACAGTGTGCAAACCATTCACTACATACCACACTTTAGTTCAAAGAGAAGCGTTTGTGTAAGCCATATCTTGTCGGCAAAGAACGTGAAAAAGTGTGAAGTTAAAGTTTGTTTTTCTGAAACTTCCCCACCTTGAGGTTGTCTCAACAACTGTCCTTTATAGAGATTGATGCTCCCCATAGAATGAAAATTCAATAATGCAAACTCCGGACTTTTCATCCAGGCTATTATTAGGTCCAATTTTCCTCCATGGTATGACCAAATAACGGTTAAAACTTATAAGCAGCATATTTTATGTTAAGTGCTAGTTGGAACATTGGCATGCTGACATGGTGGTAAAGATTACACCTACGAACTCACACTCTGCAAATCAGGCTTTAGTCATCAAACTATGATTAAAACACTGTTTAGAGTGTAAATTGTAAATTGTAATTTCCCAATGGGGATTAATAAACAAATTAAAATAAAAGTAAATTAAAATGTACCCTTTCTGATGGATATAAGGCTAAAAGCTATACGTTTGCTATTATTTCACAGTCCCTAGTTTCAGCAATCAAGAAGGAAGAGGAGGGATTAAATCCATTATTCCATGGTGTCATGACGCAACCTGAACTAACTTCAATATCTTACCTGTGACAGTTGAATCTTGGTGTATTGCCAATACTCCACTGTGAGTCTGAACCACACCAGTATGTCCCAGCATCCCCTGCTTTCAGCTCTGTGGTCGTCACTGAGAAAGAGCTGGATGCAACATCATCTGCAGCATGAACCTGCTTGACTGTGTCATGTCGTCACAGTTTTTGCGGTGGTCTCCCTTACAGAGGAACTTCCTGTGTTCCCTGTGTGTGGTGGATAGGGACACTGCATAGTTACGGTTGTCCCAGAATGCCGCTCAGTTGGTGACATCACACAGCACCACTCTGTCAAATAGAAAGATCAGCCAACATTGCAGCTGTCTTCAGCTCAGAATAGAAATTGATCACATGATTCCATTTTTTAACTTTTGATTATTTTGACAAATCATGCAAGTGTCAAATCAAAGATCTGTTTATAAAAAACTTGTTGTAATTTTTTCTCAGTATTTTTTTCCAGTAGTTGTTTTCTGGCCAATACATTCTGTGAAAAATAACAGTTACTAAAATATGATGAGGTAGAGTTTTACCTTTGACTCTAGCTCATAAGCAGAGAGAAAACATCCGGCCAGTGTTTCCATGGACACCACAAAGGTACGACCCAGAATTATTTTGGGTCAAACTGGTAATGGTCACTGTGATTTCCTGATGCCCGGTCCTCTGTAAGTGTGAAATGTCCCTTTTGTTTGTTGGCAGAGGGATTAGTGCGTGCTGCAGACATGTGGATCTCTGGGTCCCTGCAGAGTACTTCAGGCTTCTTTGGTACTTAGGACTCATACGGAAACTGAAGGACACTGAACTCTCCTCATAAGTTTGGACTTTGGTGGAATGATCACAACAACGGTCTGTCAGTACAATAAACAACATCACAGACTGTTAGAAGGACAGGTATGATAATTGTGATTCTTTACTTGAGTCAAATAAGCAATGTCACAACGTAAAAGTATTGGCTTTAAAACATTTACTGAAGTAAAATGGAGAAGTATTATTCTCTAACTGTTGTGAAAGCGTCAACAGTTAAAGCGTTCAATGTGCAGGCAGAACTACCCCTCTCATTTATGTGTAAGCAGCATAGTTGTTTAATATGGAGCTATTACAAATATTGTGTTTACTCAAAATTATTAAAACCCTGAATCAATTTTATAGGATGTCTTATGTTTTGAATAAATCTGCAGAGTCACTAATTTTGTCAGATAAATTCAGTTGAGAAAAAGTAATATATTTGCCTCGGAAGTGAAATTAAGAGTTAAAGAGTAAAGTAGGAGAAAATGGAAACATTCAAGTATAAGTACCTTGAAAATTCTACTTCTGTACATTGTAATTGTAATTTGGTACAGTCCACCACTAAAAATGTGTCCAAGTGTTTGTTCTATACCCATAACACATTATGGTGACAACCCTTAGCAACTAAACAACAATAAGGTCTAGTTAAATAATGAAATAATGAATCTTACTTGTCAATGTGGAAACTTAGCAATGAGGCTTATTTATTTATGTACGTACCTTGTCGTACTTCCAGCAATACTTCAGTGTAGATATCCTTTCCAATTATGGTAACCCCACACCAGTATTTCCCAGCATCCATACGACTTAAATCAGAGATGGTCACTGTGAAGACTCGTTTCCATTTGTCATCATGGATGGAGTATCTGTTCTTCTTTGCTTCTGTCGTCGTAATAAGAACA
>NC_045734.1:21959934-21960820 GCF_008692095.1 Etheostoma spectabile | reverse complement strand
ACTCCCACAGTCATTCTTGCACAGGTACTTCTCATAAGACTCATAACCCTCTGCATAGGGACAAGCAACTTTAACTTCTCTCCCTTCATACCCAGACACACTGATTAACTCTGCTGCACTCCCCACACAGCTTAGGATACCTGCAAAGAGAAGACAACATGAAATGCAAAGCAGTGCTAAAAAGGCTCTTGTAATGTAATATATCTTGCAGTTCTTTTAAGTGAAACCGTATGCAAACATATGTGCATTTAATGTTTATGGCCAATCTGTTGTCTGTATTCATAATCATTTTCAATATTTTGGAGTTTTATTTAAACATTAAGTTACATTTGATTCTCATAGCAATGCTTATTGTTGTTACATTTACATGCAGACATTAATATCAATGGATTATAATAAAGCATTGCCAAGTCAAGGCCATTTAGATCGCTTGTATTAGCATTTAAATGATTTTCATAAAACAAATAAACTCACTGCAGAGGATGAACAGGTTTTGAAGGCACAACATCTCTTGACATTTCAAAGAAACAAACAACAGCAGATGTGGTTTTGTGTGAATGTGTGAACTTCTTGTTTTGAACAGCAGTTTATAACAAGTTAAGAATATTACATGGGGAAATGGTACACCCACAATGTGACACAAACTGTGCATTGAAGTTTTTCACATCAACAAGCCGAAAGTTTATTACATCTAGCAAACAGTGTCAAGAAATTAGCCATGGCCTGCGTAAGAGCAATTCACACTCGCACGCACACATGCTGCATATGAAAAAAGAGGTGAATCGCCCACAAATTGCAACACAAATTTCCTTCTCCCATTCTCTCTCTTGACTACCACACCCACACACACACCCACACACACACACACACACCCCCACACCCACAC
>NC_045734.1:21959183-21959924 GCF_008692095.1 Etheostoma spectabile | reverse complement strand
CCCACACACACACACACACACACACGGTTCTCAGTGTAGGGACCAGCGACCCAAAGTGAAATTAATGTTGGTCTACCAGAGGGAACATCTAGGACCACAGAAATTCTAAAGAATGACCACTACTGATTTACATAAATTCTAATCCTTTTAAACTAAATAAATAGAAATAACCATTTTTGGACACCAGGGGGAATGGTGGGCAAACCTCTTTAGATTAGGCAGTGAGGGAAATGTATTCTTCAGTCAAGGCCTTTCCCCACCACAAGGTCCAACAGAAAATAGACTGAAAAAAATACAAAAGACACAGCACAGCTCATGTTGTGCATGTGTTATATCACAGCCTTTCTCAAACCTATTTTGTGCCAAGGCTCAGTAATGTTTGGCCCTCATCCTCTGTGCCCCTCTTACTGTATTTACGTTTTTGGGAAAATTTTATGAAACATTGAATGAATTATTTACAGTTAAATTTAGAGATGCACAAGGGTTCGAGAAGCACAATAGTGGCCCAACGTTTCCCAGTATCTGTCCCCCCTGGTGCTGGCACAAACATCTGGACCAGTCACAGCTGGCCTGGCAACCCAATTGCATAGGTTTTGTTTCCAGATTTAGTGATGAGATATATAATTTTGAGTATTTTTCTGCTTTAACTATTTCTACCCATTTCTACATCAATTTATGCTGGAGACAATTGAAAATATCGAAAAATAAGGCCCTCAGGTGTTTTGTTGGGGAAGTAAATCT
>NC_045734.1:21956863-21959173 GCF_008692095.1 Etheostoma spectabile | reverse complement strand
GCATGTGGCACTTATTCATGTGAATCATACGTTAATTAATTTGAATTAGTTTATAAACCCCTGGACTTCATATAGCTCAGATGTGCTTTATCAGATTTCTGCTCATGTTCACAACTTTGTGCACATTCAAAAGATAACCCCTCCCATCTCTGTTGTCTGAGATTTGGAGAGTTATATAGTCTGCTGTGCATATCATTGCTCCGCTGATATGGTAGTAGCTCATTCAGACCGTCTGACAGACACAAAGGCCCATGTGGGTTTCTGTTCGCTGACAAAGTTTAGAGGTGTCTGTACGCTGCTCTTCCTCGGAGGTCGGAGTTGCTACACTTATAGTAGCCGTGCTGCTCACCTCTATCTTTCCAGAAAGAGTGGACACGAAGCGACGAATGGGTCTGTAATACTCAGAGCTCATACCTGAAGCCGGGGAAATGCGTCTGGGATGGCTTGTGAAAATTTTTTTCTCAGTTTGCGACATTTCGAACCTTCCACAGACAGGGAGTGCTCTTGAACCCCCTCACAGTTTCTGAAAGCACAACTAGTCGACCACAAGTGGCTCAACAGGTAGATCCATAGATAAACTCATCTTTCAGACATTTGACCGACTACGGAAGAGGATTAGGGCCACTGGCGAAAAATGTATGTGAGTTCTGACTTTAATCTCAGAATTCTGACTTCATTCTCAGAATGCAGTCAGAATTCTGAGATTAAAGTCAGAATTCACATACATTTTTCACCTGTGGCCCTAATCCTCTTCCGCATACCGACTGTTCAGCGTGAGAAATCAGGGGGGTGGCGTGTGAAACCAGTCAAATGTGTGTGTCTCACGGCCAATGCATGAGAGTTGGCAGCCCTGGTATCCGGTATGGATAAAGCACTTTTGCCAAATACAAGTATTATAGGAATACGAGTCAATATCTGTGCTCTGAACAGCTCTCTCTCTCTCCCTCTCCCTCAGTCACTGAGGTTCGCGTGTCTTTTCCGTTAACGTTTAGTTTTTTTTCAGCTTCAGGTTGGTTTATTAGTTTGGTTTGTAGTACTTACTTAGTAACAAATAGATTTCTGGTAAACGTGGGGTTTGTTCAGACATGGTGCTTGGTAGAATGCGAAACGCGTTGCGTCTCTGCCTGTGGGATAATTTTTATTTTTTAAACCGTCAGCTGGCTCCAACCAGTTGTGGATCTGAAAAACAACATCTTCCTCCTCTCTCTCTCACACACACACACACACACACACACACACACACACACACAGCACACACCCACACACACACACACACACATACCTGGTGTGGAAATTAAAAAAAATTAAAAGAACCAAAAACAAAGAAAAATCTCACTGATCATAAAAAAATTTAAAGTTAAAAAAAAGAACGTTATATTGAGTATGAAAACTCTTGTTCATTACCTTTTACTTCATAACTGCAACCGCATGTGTTGTATTCATTGTTGGAAAACCTGTTCTGTATATAGGCTAGTTAGTTTGTTACCATGATCAAAACCCTTGATCTGAAGCTCAATGCTGATGCTGTCATGTAAATAGTTTTCTAATCAGCAATAAATATAATAATTTCTGATAACACACATGCACAGCATTTAGCAAATGCGCTGCAAATGCACAACACAACCAATTACATAAACGAGCTGCAAATAGAGAAACGTTGCAATAGAAAAGAACTAAAACTCTGAAACATTTAATTTAAAGGTCCCATAGCATGGTTCTCTTTACATGCTTTTATATAGACCTTAGTGGTCCCCAAATACCATATCTGAAGTCTCTTTCCAGAAATTCAGCCTTGGTTCAGAATTACAGCCACTATAGCCAGTCCCACAATGAGCTTTTCTTAGTATGTGCCATTTCTGAGTCTGTCCATGAATGTGACAGGTCACGTTATGGGCTGAAATATGTTCCAACAGAAACTGAATTTGAATCATTTATATTTGAATGTGAATCGTTAAACTTGAATAATTGAAAAAACTCAATTTGAATCTCATAGTTTGAAATTGTATCGTTTAATTTTGAATCATTGAATTGAAAAACGGAATCTGAATAGTATAGTTTGAAATTGAATTTATTCGTTTGGAACTGAAATTCAATAAAATATGATCATCAATGAAAATTCAACTCTCTATGTATCTTCACATTCACAATTCAAATTCAGTTCACAAAATTCAATTTCAAGTTACTTTGACAGCGCAAGCTTATCTGTCCTCTCTGCATGTTGACAGAGAGCGGAGGTCCGACACAAAATGTGCCTGTTTGGAACGGACCAATTGCTTGGCCTGTGGTATTGCTGCTTGTAGAATTCTCCAA
>NC_045734.1:21955869-21956853 GCF_008692095.1 Etheostoma spectabile | reverse complement strand
TACCCCAAAATGACTTACAGAAGGATAGTCTACTTATGACTTACAGTGTACTTCAACATCAGAGGAAGACATTGTACTACGACATTCACGAGAACTTTGCAGATTGAGAATTTACTTATAAAATATCACAATTAAAATGTGAAATAATCAGACATTTGCCTCATGGACTCATGCAGTGCCCTACCCATCCAGCCTGTTAGGCGAGTGAAACCTATAACTATCCATCCATCCGTCCATCTATCCGTTATCTGACATCAGTAGACATTGGGCAATATGCGGGGTTAACCCTGGACAGTCAATCACAGGGTGAAACCTATCTACTTCAAATACGTTATTCTCTAAATAACAATTTGCATTTATTCTTACTGATATGTCTATAGGCTACATTATTATTTGGTGTGCTACATCCTGTGATCAAAAAGGGAAATATACAAAGCAAAATCTGAAAAGTAATAGGAAAGTTTATCAAACAGATTAAGTATTTGTTATTCAAATTAATACAGACAAAGTCAACAGTATGTATGGACTGATAAATAGTTATTGATGGGCTATGCAATCTGAAATATAATGCCTATTGGTTTTTCCATCTCTTGGATGCAATAGTAAATTCAGTGTAACAATCAAACAAGACCAGCAGAGGGCTCACTGTGACAAATACTAACCACAGGTGTTTGACTGTGAGTTTAGTAAAGGGGAAATGGACTTGATCAGTGAGTTGAGAAAACTACAGCTCAGGTTGTCAGTTAGATCAAGTGAATGTCAAATTCTGATTTAAATATTTTTTTTATTAAATCTGCATTGTATTAAAAAACATATTGAGTTTAATGTAACAACTTCAGAAAACTGGATCCAATGAAGTGTGAGTTTGTCTTTATGTGTGTCAGGATAAACAGAGAGACAAGCAAACATTGAGCTCAGCCACCATGGACAAGTGAGTAAGTGTTTGTGTGTGTGTGTGTGTGTGTGTGTGTGTGTGTGTGTGTG
>NC_045734.1:21951827-21955859 GCF_008692095.1 Etheostoma spectabile | reverse complement strand
TGTGTGTGTGTGTGTGTGTGTGTGTGTGTGTGTGTGTGTGTTTCTCTGTCTGTGAATATCACTGGAATATAGTGTCATGCTCTAATTTATTAAAATGACTCACTTGAATATTTCAGTTCATCAAATGTTTGGAACTAAGTTTCAATGTTGTTTTCATATCCTGTTTAAGTAGTGCAAAAGAACAATAGTGATCAGTTTCTTCAACACAGACTGTCTTTTTTTGATTTTTATTTATTCACTTGGTGCATACATGAAGGTAACTTATATTTGGGGTATTTAGCTTGTAGGTGAACTGTTTATCATGCCTACAATTCTTATATTACAGGTGTGCAACAGTTATATTAACAATAAGCAATCATAATGAGTGTAAAAGTAAAAGCAAAACTGTAAAATCTAAGTTGAAGAAATTAAATGCGCAATGACAATAAGTACTTAACATAACTGATGGTAATTATAAAACAAATCTGTACAAATAATTATATTACTGTAGTTTTCAGTAAGACAATGAAAAGGTTGGACCATAGCGATATGTGAATATTTGCTGGTCAACTGTTAACTAAGATACAAACAGGATCATTTGGAACATATGTGACCAGAAAATACAACGATTGATCACAGATGTCCATGATGTTCATCTCCTATTGCCTTTAATTACGATTTGATTACAGTAGATATCATCTGTTGTGGTGACGTTTTGGTACACAGAATCTTGGTCGGCTTCACCTGTGTCATACTGTTGAGAGGCGCTCTGGGGTTTGGAGATCCGCTGCTTTGAGTATGCTACGTCTTGATTTTGATAAATCTAAAAGAGAATCAGAAAAAAAAAACAGACAAGAGGGTGATGTTACTTAGATGAGAATTTGTAAAAAATTATGCACATGAAAATGGCCAGATTAACAGCAAGTAGGTCATTGCATTGGCTCAATGCTTTGGTTTCAGAGAAAAACACCTTTCTATTTAAATGTCAGAATGTTATGGAATTTGGTGTGACTTTATATTGGCCAAGGAAAATAATTACTAATATTTTTTGCCATGAATTTTATAGTAAATAGAAACCAGAGAAAAAAATTGTTTTGTCATATCCTGACCTTTCTTCGGATGCAGTCATGCGGCCAGAATGTCCATTTGCACCCAAGAAATATTCAAATCTCATGGGCATATTAAACTCATATTAGCATATTAGCATAGTAGGACATTCATGCTCTCAAGAGAATAAGCCCCTTCAGTTTTAGATCCTGATCTTTCTCAACCAACCCCATGAGACAATTTTGTATAAGCAGTATAGAAGGTAGTCAGCTCATTATACTATCATGTGTACTATTTAGATACAATGTGTTTTAAAAATTTCACTGGAGTCTGCTGTGAAATTTTTTTGGACATATAGTCATCGTTTTATTTTGATGATCCCACTTCTTTCCTACCCTAAAAACAAACTTTACATATTGAGTCCCACTAATAGACAAAATCATAACTTGTTGTGTCCCACACTTTTCTAATGTGGAATAAAATGAACATTGCAACTTCTTGTGTCTGTTAACAAGGCTTTGTCAGTTTTCTTACATCTGCTTCACCCATCACTTCCTCTGGTTCTGCTGTCTTGGTATTGTCTCTGTTCATCTTGCCTCCAGCTCCTTGAAAACACACAGCATAAGAACTGGTTAAACAATTTGTTTACGTGGATATGTGTATGTTTTACACTGTGTGTGCATGGTTGTGTGCATGCATTTGTTGAAACATACCTCGCACTTGTAACATTGTTATTTATAAACTGTGACCAGGGCAAAGTCAGTGTGAGCAGCACAGGGGCACAATTAAAACCACAAAGTAAAAATTACTGCACTGGGGGGAAAAAAGAACACGAGTAAAAATAGACACTTCCTGAAAACAAACCCCCCTCCCCCCCCCCCCCCCCCCCCCCCCCCCCCCCCCCCCCCCCCCCCCCCCCCCCCCCCCCCCCCCCCACACCACACACACACACACCTTTGATCTCTTTTCCAGGGATAGGTGTTGTTTGTGATCTGACAGGTTCCACCACAGTGAAGGTAGGAACCACGTTGATAGACATCACAGTGCTGGGCTGCTGAAAGTCTGTTAGAGAAAGTTTCTTAGAACACTTAGGAAATATTCTTACCTTTAGTAGCAGTGGGGCTCTGGGGATAGCAATGTTTGTCGGTCAGTTGGTCAGTCCACCTACTTGGTCCAGACTGAAATATCTCAACAAAAGGAATTGACATGAAACTTGGTACATATATTCATTTTCAGAGGATGAAAAATGACTGCATGGGCACAAACCACATACTATAAAGACATTCATGGTTCTCAGATGATGTATTCTAATGATTTTAGTAATCTCCCTGACTTTTCCTCTAGCCCACTTTGAGTTTGTCTCAACAACTGTTGGATGGATCACTATGCATTTTTATATAGACAGTGATGAACCCCGGAGGAAACAATGTATGTACAGTATATAATAATGTTATCTCCTGGCTTCTCATCAAGTTTCATCATTAAGTCCAATTTTCAATATTTCCAGACAGCTACAGCTAGTAAAATTCCATTCCAGAGTCCCTCAGTGTATTTCATGGTCAGTGCAAATTGGCGAATATTACCATGCTAACAGCCTAAACTATGGTGGTAAACAACATTAATATTACATACAGTATGCAAACTACATTCACTACATACCACACTTTCAGTTCAAAGAGAAGCAGTTTGTGTAAGCCAATATCTTGTTGGCAAAGAACGTGAAAAAAGTGTAAACTTAAAGTTTTGTTTCTGAAACTTCCCCACCTTGAGGTTGTCTCAACAACTGTCCTTTATAGAGATTGATGCTCCCCATAGAATGAAAATTCAATAATGCAAACCCCAGACTTTTCATCCAGCGCTATTATTAGGTCCAATTTTCCTCCATGGTATGACCAAATAACGGTAAAACTTATAAGCAGCATATTTTATGTTAAGTGCTAGTTAGGGAACATTAGCATGCTGACATGGTGGTAAAGATTACACCTACGAACTACACACTCTGCAAATCAGGCTTTGAGTCATCAAACTATGATTAAAACACTGTTTACCCTTTCCTTGATGGAAATAAGGCTAAAGGCTATAACGTTTGCTATTATTTCACAGTCCATAGTTTCAGCAATCAAGAAGGAAAGAGGAGGGATTAAATCCATTATTCCATGGTGTCATGACGCCAACCTGAACTAACTTCAATATCTTACCTAGTGACAGTTGAATCTTGGTGTAATTGCCAATACTCCACTGTGAGTCTGAACCACACCAGTATGTCCCAGCATCCCCTGCTTTCAGCTCTGTGGTCGTCACTGAGAAAGAGCTGGATGCAACATCATCTTGCAGCATGAACCTGCTTTGACTCGTCGTCATGTCGTCACAGTTTTTGCGGTGGTCTCCCTTACAGAGGAACTTCCTGTTTTCCCTGTGTTGTGGTGGATAGGGACACTGCATAGTTACTGGTTGTCCCACAATGCCGCTCAGGTTGTGTGACATCACACAGCACCACTCTGTCAAATAGAAAGATAAGCAAACATTGCAGCTTGTCTTCAGCTCAGAATAGAAATTGATCACATGATTCCACTTTTCTTCAAGTATTTGATATATTTTGACAAATCATTTCTAAAAAAAAAAAACTTGTAATTTTTTCTTAATATCTATTTTACAGTAAGAGTTTTCTGTGAAAAATAACAGTTTACTAAAATAGGATGAGGTAGATGTTTTACCTTTGACCTCTAGCTCATAAGCAGAGAAAACATCCAGGCCAGTGTTTCCATGGACACCACAAAGGTACGACCCAGAATTATTTTGGGTCAAACTGGTAATGGTCACTGTGAATTTCCTCGATGCCCGGTCCTCTGTAAGTGTGAACTGTCCCTTTTGTTTGTTGTCAGAGGAGATTAGTGCGTGCTGCAGACATGTGGATCTCTGGTTTCCTCTGCAGATGTACTTCAGGCTGTTCTGGTACTTAGACTCATACGGACAACTGAAGGACACTGAACTCTCCTCATAAGTTTG
>NC_045734.1:21951224-21951817 GCF_008692095.1 Etheostoma spectabile | reverse complement strand
TCATAAGTTTGGACTTTGGTGGAATGATCACAACAGCGGTCTGTCAGTACAATAAACAACATCACAGACTGTTAGAAGCACAGATATGATAATTCGGATTCTTTACTTGATCCAAATAAGCAGAGGCGGACTTACCATTAGGCAAAGGTAGGCAATTGCCTTGGGCCCCAAGCTACCAAGGGCCCCCTAAAACGCCTCATAGACTCATGGTTACGATTTGTTGTCTTACTTTTCACCAATTAATTATATCTCTAAACATTGATACGCTAAAGTGCTATCCGATTGTTTAATTCATGATGAGAAACTCCCCCCAGTCCCCACTACATTGGACTATTCCATTATCCTACTGCGCATCTGCGTGTGTTTGTGAACAAACAGCTCAGCATGTGCTATGCTGGAGGCTACAGACGGTTGAAAAATGAAGTGAAGCTACCAAAGTGGTTCTGAAAAAAGGAAGAAGCAGGAAGAAAGCAGAACGTTTTTAGCAAAACTTCCAAAGGTAACAACCTTTGTCACGACGGCTACTGATAACACTAACATTAACGTTTCTAAAGAGCAGCAAGAAGCTGGTGCTTGCGCTAGCAATGCTAACA
>NC_045734.1:21949702-21951214 GCF_008692095.1 Etheostoma spectabile | reverse complement strand
ACCCACCGGCAGCGTCAGCCCAGGTTGCTCTAGCGATGCGGGGGGCTACGTACAAGACAACCTTACAGGATCCTTCGAATGGAGATGGTTACGGAACTGCTGCTTTCACTGTCCATGATGATAACTATGGCAATGACGAAGATGGTGACACACATAATACTCAGCAACTAGACCCCGTGAGTAGCAGTCACCCTAATCAATGTGTTATGATTGAAGATGATCCAGCACTCTGGCCAAAACAGCTGTCAGACAGAGAGCACGTCTTTCTCAGATAAATAAGGACTGAAAAGGGGGAGAACAAGGGTTGTGGAGGGCCCCATACCTGTGTTTGCCTTAGGCCTCAAAATGACTGAATCCGCCCCTGCAAATAAACAATATTACAATGTAAAAGTATTGGCTTTAAAACATTTACTGACATAAAATGGAGAAGTATTGTTCGATAAAAGTGTGATGGTTGGGGTTGGCTGGCTGTGAATTTCTGTTTTGTTTTCTATTTTGTTTTTTCCTGATGCTCTCCTGTCAGTTTTTCTGTTTGCCCTGCCTCTTTTTGTGTCCTTTTTTTCCCCCTTCGCCTCCTGCCTGCGCCAGTCAGCTGACTACGCACACCTGCTCATCATCCCACCATCACTTCTCCCGCCGCACACACCTACCAGTCATCAGCTACAAACAAGTCCAGTATTTATACCGGCTCTACTCACCATCTTCACTTGATTGTTGTTTCAGTCACCCTGGTGATGCACGCCACAAGCTCACAGTGCATCATAATACTTACATTTGTCAATCACATTCCACATTGACTTACTTTCTTGGCATTTATATGCTGGTATGTCTATTTATTAATATACTTATATACCGATACGTCTATATACTGGTATGTTTATATGCTGGTGTGTCCATATGCTAGTGTATCTACATACTAGCATGTCTATATACTAAGTCTAGTATGGCTGTGTTATGTAATCTGCTATAGATGGTATAAAAAGTAGAAGAAAGAAAAAAAAAAAAAAAAAGAGGGTTTATAAGTGTTTGTGTATGTATGCATCTGTGTCTATGATGTGTAAATAATAATGTGTAAATAACTGAAGAATAAGATTTACTAAAGGATAAAAGTAGAGAAAGGGGGTCGGACTTGATAAGTTGTTTATCAACTTCTTCCTACTCCTTTTGAACATGGAAAATGTTTGTTCCTTTTAGAATGACTTTCAAATTTGAAAGATTGTGCTAATAAGTACATTTTTTTTTATGTTCAAAAACTTTAAATGTTCAAATAAACTCAAACTAAAAACTTGTCAATGTGGAAATTTAGCAATGAGGCTTATTTACATATGTACGTACCTTGTCCTACTTCCAGCAATACTTCAGTGTAGATATCCTTTCCATTTCTGGTAACCCCACACCAGTATTTCCCAGCATCCATACGACTTAAATCAGAGATGGTCGCTGTGAAGACTCGTTTCTGTTTGTCATCATGGATGGAGTATCTGTTCTTCTTTGCTTCTGTCGTCGTAATAA
>NC_045734.1:21944022-21949692 GCF_008692095.1 Etheostoma spectabile | reverse complement strand
ACTCCCACAGTCATTCTTGCACAGGTACTTCTCATAAGACTCATAACCCTCTACATAGGGACAAGAAACTTTAGCTTCTTCTCTTTCATATCCAGCCACATGGATTAACCCTGCTGCACTCCTCACACAGCTTAGACCAACTGTAACGATAAGACATACAACATGAGATAAAAAACAACCTGGAAACGCGACATCACAACTTTTCATATCTTTTTTAAATTTATTTTAGGGTTAGGCAGCTTCACTGAACATATAACGTGCATTTTAATGTGATGAGAAGTCTATGATACAATTTGTATCATTTCATCCAGACATAAATCAATGTTAGCTGTGTTACAGCTGTATAATGAAATTGGAAAGACCACCAGTATCAAGGTGTAGTCATCTGCCCTATTGAATTAGCAAAAATACAGACATATTTACAAATTAAATGAGAAAGAACTTACCACACAGGGTGAAGAGCAGGCTTTGAAGTCTCCACCGCCTCATTTTTATTGCAGCACAGTTTCAAAGAAATAGAAACTGCAAAAGCAATGTTGCAAATATAGAAAAGGTAACACCCACATTATGTGTCAAGATACCATGCAAACCCTTTCACTTCTGCATTGAGATCACATGTTTATCACCCTTATGAACTATCACAAATAAATTTCATGTCTTGCACAAACTTGCAATGACTGCTACAAATCTGTAAAAGAGGGTAGAAAGAAACAAATCCACAATTCCACTCGAATTAGGTGGGTACGATTTAATATTTATTTGTATGAAGTACATGTTTCCTTTTAGTTTAGTTTATAGTTCATAAAAGTGAATTAGACGTTCAATTATTCCAATCACAAAGGGGCACTCTATCTAACCTCATACTTCAGTACACCAATAAGGTACATGGTACATGAAGGCAATTGGACAGGTAATGAATGTTTACCTCATTTAACATCCCTCATAGTATACGCATATACATGCCCTGTGTTTAAATAATTCAATATTTTCTCGGTTGCCGGATATAATTCTCACAGTGCATAAGACGCTTGGTTCTTTTTTGAGCATTTACTCTTATAACAGGCATGTCACTTTCAAAATAAAAGAGATTCAGCATACACAAGTCTGCGTTATAGTACACATTAATAAAGTGGTGACCATCTCGTTTTCAAAAGAATTTGATTTATTAATCAAATAATACATGTTCAAATAAATGTAAATGGGAACAGTATAACTTCAGTCTACTCTAAGCTTCTAGAAGCAAAATAAATATTATTCAGGTACTCAAAATTTAAAAGCAGCCTACATGAAATACATACCGTATATAAATATAACATCTTGTAATTGTTATTTTCCCTGTGTGGCAGTATCATTCTTCTCCAGGGTTGTACACTTTTAATATTCAACTACTAACTAACTAATCATGACATCACACCAACCATAAGACAGATTTCTTCAAATATTAACTACAAAGGTCAATGACAGACATTCTCCAAGAAACCTGCCGATACTTGAGCAGGACTCCTTAACCTGATGAAATCAAGTAAGTAAGAAAATTCATATTTCTCATTACACTCTTTAATATTTCATAACATGCAGTCAATGGTTTTCTAAAGTTACTTTTTCATATTTATAAATTGTGTTATTCAATTTATAAATGTGGCAATAAATGTCATTTTTAAAAACTCTAAACACAATTTTATAAATCCATTTAAAATGTTATCTACTGTATATGTCCATCATGTATTTCAGTTATTAAATTGCGCCTAATGTTTTTTATATGTTTTTTTAAATAGTGTTCCCTGAAATTACAGTAGCGCGCAAAACTAAACTTATGTTTAGTAACTTAATAAAATGGCGAAAACATTGAAATGTCAGTGATTATTACAGTGGAACATAGTTGTCATTCTAGTAGTATACAATAAAAAGAAGATCTGCCATTAAAATATATATTTTATGTCTATATGACAACTTCATTGAGTGTATCAGTCTCTGTGAAGACAGCTTGATCAACTTTTCTTTTTCTTTTCTTACTTTGGACCCCCTGTAGAAACCAGACATACTTACAACCTAAATCATTGTGCTACCGTTGAAAACTACCAACCCCACCTTGCCCAGTGAAGTATAAAATGCTATTGCTGGTATATGTGGGTGAAAGCATGCATGTATTTTCCCTGACCTCAGCCATTCCCTCGACTCCAGCTGACGACTCAGCTGTGCCTCCTCCATACTGCAGGACAAACCGTTTCCATGTCTCACACACTCTCACACCGAAAGGTTGACATTAAGGCCCCTGTGCGGAGGGATAAGTGTGTCCAGAATTAGCAAAGACGCCAAGGCAAGCTGAGTTGTTGCCAGGTTAGGTTGCCAAGGGGTGTTAGGTGTTGCTATGGTGGGTTAGGTTTCTGCAGTCTGGCCTGTTTGCATGTCGGCAGTGTGCAGGACGCGTGTGTTGTGGTCTTCTCAAACTACCCAAGAAAGAAAGAAACACCCCACCCACCCACCCACCCACCCACACCCACACCCACACCCACACCCACACCCACACCCACACACACACACAGTATGAAGAGGGTTATATATAGGTGACCCTTAAGTCTATCAGCTATCTTAAACCTCCAAGCAATGTGTTAATGTCTCCCCATGTCTTACTGCCTTCTCTTCCTCACTGATTCATTCTGCAAAAGCTTTATTTTGCATGAGAGAATCTACAGCTTTTTTCTTATTTTTTTTAAACAAAAGCCTGTGTTACAAACTGGACGCATGGAGTTTGAAAGATGTTGGATATTAACCAGGCAGGGAGAGTCTAACAACATTTGCAAATTAGTTGCATTATGATAAGCTCTCTGTCTGACTTGAGACAAAAAAAACAGAATTTCACACACCTGCAAAAAATTATGCCTGTCAGGTATAAAACGTTTACGGTTGTTTTTTATTCAGTGTTACACCACACATGGTTTGTCTTTTAGGATGGAGGTGTGGGTGTGGGTGTGTGTGTGTGTGTGTGTGTGTGGGTGGGAGGGGACATTCCATCCATTCTTGCTCTTCCTGAGTAAAGAGGGAAAGCATCACACACACAACTGCTGACAGCAGGCGGAGGGAGAGGTGCACATACACCCCATTAAGGTCATTCACACATCTGCCTCTTCTTTCGTCTCTCCAGCCATCAAGCTCTGTAGTCTCAAAAATCTGTCAATCTGACAGTAGTTTTCATTTTGACAGCTGTACATAAATAACTATCTGAGTTTGGTTGTGCCAATAATTTAAGTTTGTAGGAAAATTCAGGCCACGGGAGTCTGCTTTCATGAAACTCAAGGGAAAAAACACAAGATTAGCTATTGAATAGGACAAGGTTGGCTATGTTGGAAAATACACCCACACACACACACACAGGCAAAGAGGACGCCAACCAGAACAGTGGCTCCTCAAAGCTCCACAGGGGCAGCTACGCCAGCGCTGACGCACTGCTGCTCTTCCAGCTACTGGTCACTGAACACTCATAATGGTTTTTACTTTGGGGATAATATCTTTTTGTTTGCAGCAGAGGCTGAAAACGTCATTTTTTTGGTCCTATTATCAACTTCCTTTGCCATCTGTTTTTAATTATCTGCACCTCAACCCCACTCAGCCTCAGTGTGCCATACGGTATGTGTTACATAGGGACAGGTTTATTAATAAAATATAATGCAAGATCAGGACACTCACAAACGGAGGAATGTAAATATCAAATGTATACCTTTCAACAGAAAGAGAAGCTGAAGGATTGCTTTTTATTTTTTTTGTAAATATATAGATCCTCTGAACTCATTAGCAACAACACACTCACACACTTAGTACATAAAAACTCACAGAGCTGCATACTGTATACTTCTGTCAGAAGACTCCTACATTTTACAGAAAGCTTTTTACAAAGCAAACATTCATTTCAAGAATGATCACACAAGCTTCTGTCATGAGAATAAAAACTTCAACCTGTTCTGCACAAAAATGAATTTATGCTCATCATTCAATCATTCGCTGTCTCACTCATGTATATTTACACACACATTATACAAGTACAATCAAATGGGGACATTGGCTACTAAAATGTTCAAACAGTCCTTTCTGCTGCAAGGCGACACCAAATTGCACAGCATTTAAAAGAATGATTCTACCAGAGTCAAAGATAACGTTCCGAGCCTTAGCCTGTTCCTCTTTGCGTCTTCCTCACTGACATTTTTTTTGCCCTGTTTCACCCAGAACCTTGAAGAGAATCTCTCAATCTGTGTCTATTTCACAGGGGTTTGTTTGCGCTTTCTGTGCTCTGATGTACAGCTTCAGAAAGTCCTTGTAGCGAGGCGCGCAGCCGAGCCAGGCTTCGCCAAAATGGACAGAGCCAGTCAAAAGGTACTCCTCCCCTCCAGTATGCACACTGCACTGTGCGGGAACACTGATACGTCCACCCCAACCCCGCCCTCTGGCTCCACCCCAAGCAAACACTCTGCTCTTCTGACGAAACAGCCGACTCAGAGTCACCACAACAGGGGAGTGGTCGATAGTATCTGATGCCACACCTCGAAAGATGCCACTGCCAGCTAGAGAGACAGGAACAGGAGAGAAAAAGAGAGGGACATTAAATCAATGAATCAAGGATAGATAAAAGTGTGTGGATTAAAGTGGGGCGGTTTTACTGAAAATGGACATAAGATGCTAATGTTAGCAAACTTAAGATAGATACTGTTGGTAAGAAAGTCAGTCTACTTGTGTAACTGTTACACTGCGTTTTAGCTCATTGAGACTACATTATGATGATGTCTTTAAAGAAACTGACTCAAGAGATTATTGGGGAATGTAGAAATATTCAATGTTGCATTATCCGGTTGTTGCCACTTGTTGCCCTAATGGCCACTGCTAAAAGTATATTTGCTTTATTGTCGAGAGTTAGATAAGAAGATACCACTCTCTTGTCTGTACAGTAAATATGTAGCTGGATCCAGTTACTTGCGAAATGGACAACTGTTGTAGGTACACTTCAGTTTTTGTGCGGATCAAACAAACAAGATATATAGTGTTAATTAGTGATCTTTAGAGTTGCATGTAGGGCGGTTTTGTTTTCTTGGGACAGAGCAAGGCGAGTAGTTTCCCCTTGTTTCCAGTCTATATGCTGAGCTAAGCTACCAAGCTGCTGGTTATAGCGTCATATTTACCGTACAGACACAAGTGTGGTATCGATCGTCTTGTCTAAATCTTCGACAAGAAAGGGAATAAACGCATTTTCCAAAGCGTAACACTACTCCTTCAATGTAGATGTGTGCATTAGTGTGAATGTATTTACCAAAATCACTGGTACACACAGCCATAAGGACCTCTTCATCTGAACAGGGTTTACAGGTGACTAAAATGGAAAACGTGAAAAAAGAAAACATTAAATACTTTAACATTAGAAACCGCAGAAGTTCTTACTTACAGGATTCACTGTTCTCTTTTTTTCTCTGTATTGGTGGGTGTTTATGAGTCGAAAGAGAGAATTTGAAAGAGAAAAGCAGGTGAGGGAAGCGACGTAATTACAGAATTACCCCTTGACCCTGTCAGCTATAAAAACAGTTATAAAATGCCCGAACACACAGACACACAGGCTCGGACAGGCTTTCTTCTGTCTCATTAGAAGAGCAGTCCAGTCCTCCTCTCCACCCACCGTCCCCGTTACTCTAC
>NC_045734.1:21908683-21944012 GCF_008692095.1 Etheostoma spectabile | reverse complement strand
TTTAATCGTACCGGTGGGCTACTCAAAGTCCCTGCGTTGGGAGCGGGGATCTGTTCTTGATTGACACTTTAGAGACGATTGGCTGACCCTTGTGTTCGACCCTAATGTGACCTTTTGATTGGCCTGCTTGTTTTCATAAGTCTGGCTCAGGGAGTGTGGGAGTGAGGAAGTGGGGGAGGACACGGTGTCAGAGAGGAGCAGCATGTAGAGATGAAGAAACGGGGGTGGAACACTAACGTGATCTTTTGTCACCTTCACTTTATATCAGTGAGAGGACGGCCCATGTCAGGAATGAGGAGTTTAACAGAACATTTAAACCAATTACATCAATTTACACAAACACAGACAACAAAAAATCTATTACCGTGAATACTTAGACTTTCCTACAATGCTTTTAGTCCTTTTTGGTGTAATGAAGTTGTGGAAACATTTGCTTGTTGGTGTGCAAACCATTTACGTATACATGAAAGGAGCAATACCACACTGTGTGTTAAAAGTAAAAGTCCTGCATTCATAATTCAACTTGAATCAAAGTACATAAGTAATAACAACAAAACGTTCTTTAAGTATCAAATGTAGAGGTACTCATTATGCAGAATGGCCCATATTAAGTTAAAATAAATATACTGTTTAATCATTATTATTGATGTATTAATATGTAAGCTGTACTTTAATACTGTACTTGGTCAAGTGGAGCTAATTTGAACTATTTCACAAATACTGTGTGATAGTTAAATCAATACCAGCGCATTATAAACTCATCGTATGTTATAATCGTTAAATCTTAATCTGAAAAGTCAGTAGAAATGCTTTCAGATAAATTTAATGGAATAAAAAGTACAATAATTTACCTCTGGAATATAATAGTATAAATTGCATATCAGTACAATACTTAAATCTCTTTATCCTACATTTAAGACAACATATTTTGAAGAATGGGTGCCTGCTTTCTCTCACCTAAACCAGGGTGCAGGTATGGGTTCATGTGTGCCCCGGGCCCCTGACTGGACACCAGCTCATACTGGAAAGCTGTGATCCTCCGGCTGATGTCCGTCTGAGGGACGGCCTCCACAAAGACAGCTCCCTCTGCCAGGCTGAAACAATGCACTGTGCTCTGAGCCTGGTCCTTCTCTGCCAGCAGCATCCTCAGATCCCCGCTGTGCTCCAGAAACACATTAGAACCCTAAACACGGACAGCCAGGAGGACACATGTAAGCTTCTTCCATCTATTCTATCATACTGCAGTTTTTAAATATGCTGGTGCCGCATACTCTACCTGGGAGTAAGTGTGGGGTTTGATGCACACATGGAGACCTGCCATGTGTTGTGACGAGGGTTCTGTGTTAGGCCGCAGGTTGACAATGATGGCTCCTGTGGGGTAGAGCCACTCCAGAGACCCCTGAGAGCAGCGTAGGTAGACCTGCTCCACATCTCTGCGATGAGACTCATGGGTCAAACCACTGCAGATGAGAAGACATCTTTCATATAAGGCATGTAGTTTACTCTCTTATCCAGAGTGGGGAACAAGATACAAAGCCTACAATCATCAAAATGACCAACAGTAAGGAACCTTGGGATTCAGGACTGTGAAGGAATCAAAAAATCAATATTGACATGCTAGAGAAACAGAGTTAAAGACACATCTGGAAGGTTTTAATGATATTGCAAGATTCATTAATTGCAATTCTGGTGCAGCTGTCTGCCAACAAATCTTTCACTTTGGATGGATTTGGCTGCTTGTCTCTGATGTGCATAAGCTACCTCAACACCAAGAACTGATTGGGCCATTAGGTTGTTAGAAGTTTGATGCCAGTGAACTTTACGACAGAGTGCGGAACACAGGCTTTCATATTTTATGACTTGGGGACTTGGAGGAGTGATCAAAGGGGCCATATAGCTGTATTTACTTAAGATAGGAACTGAAGAAGAGACATTCCTCTGATCAGGAGTACTTTTCCAAAACCTTAAAGGGAGCATATTATAGATGTACTACATGGAAAACTGTATACCAAATAGTATCTCAAAGTCAAACTAAAGCACCTCCTGCATATAATTGATTTAATATTCCTTGTGAGTCATTCGCCTCTCTGAAAAGAATGATGGTAGTAAAAGATTTTAATAAAGATAGTCATATGAATTACTGAGATCTGAGTCACAAAGTGTCAGACTAGTACCGATAACTGGCACGCAGGCTAACATCCTTTACTAGTTTCCATTGCGGATCTGCAGCAGAATATAAAAGTCACGTATATGACTCTGACCTTGACTACATGACTACATTACATCTTATTCACATCCCTGCGTCTGACTACTTCTAAAGCCCAAGTATGCACAGCAGAGCCACTTCAAAGACACAACCTCCCTCTCACACACGATGACGTCCCTTTCATGACTCCCCTGCATTTCCAGAATGTAATATCCATGGAATAAAGTACATGAACGTGGAGGATCAAAAAAACAATAATTATTAAAGTCAGGACTTTTATGCTGGTAACATTCCTAAAGTTATGTGCTAGGTGTGTTTTGTCGCCAATGTTAACAAAACCATCGCTAGCTCAAATCAAGTATGACATTTGCTCCTGAGACAAGTCCTTTTTCCCCAGCTTCATCCTCACCTTCCTCTCCAGCTACACTGGTCGCTGGAGTACTGTGCCACCGTCCGACACAGGAGCACAGCTGTGATCCAGTGTGTAGCCCAGGGCCGGTGCATGGTGGAATGTCCACCCCCGCGGTCACCGAATCCCGCACACCAGACCAGCACCGCGCGCTCTCCTGCTCCCGAACACCTAGATCCCGTAAAATATCCCCAGAGCTCCGTTTAGCGCTCGCGCACGCTACATGGCGGGTTCAGTCGAGGCTAAGGTCGCGTCAGTGCCAGAAAAAAAAAACATTTTGACAAGAGGTTTGTAAAAGAAGCAGTGAGCGCGCGCAGCAGGACAAGAGACTGTTTAAAAAACGTTTGCTCTGTGCGCTCCGCTTCACGTCACCAGGGGCGCGTGCCAGCTGCTGACTCTGCTTTGAGTGACACGCGAGCGCTTTCTCCAAACCACTCCCACACATTCCCCTGAAAGATGTGTGTAGAGAAAAGCCCCAGAGCTCTCACTTTAGCATGACAAATACCAATCAACTAAATTGGACATATAGCCTTATTGGTGTTCACCAGAGCTCGTGATACCGGTTGTGAGGGAATTGCATGTGATAAATCGTAGAAAGGAAGAAAAAAAAAAAAAACTAACTAAACAAAAAAACACTTGGCCCACAAATGGCCATGGATAAAACGCTATTCAATTAAAATTATACACAAAAGACAATAGCTAATGGACTACTTTTAAATATTTTTCTTGGATAATTCCAGCATGTCCTCTCCGTGTATAAGTCCGTCAAATCTCAAGATGCCAGTAGGCTACAATTGTAAACCGTGTGAGTTGTGTGCGTGTTGGCTTCATAAACAGATGGATCATATTATCGCAGGGAAAATTAGAGCAGCATGCATGTCTGGAACAGCAGGGCACAGAATGACTTCCCCAAAACATCCACCAAAACCTCTGCAGTCAGTGTCTTTGCCACTTTAAAAGACAGGAATATGTTGTTTTTTTCGTTTGCAAATTTACCTGGCATAATCTTTAATGGGATTTAAGTGCGATTCTTGTCTTTCATAGCCTATTTTAATGGTAGTACAACTAATATTGATGTATCATTACTACTACTAGGGGCTACTATTGGTCGACCTCGTTGAAAAAAGAAAGGCTCTGACGTAACAAGAAATCACACATGTGCTCTAAACGCCTGTTTGGTTCTCGAGCGGTTTTCCCGTGAGAAAACCGTCGGAACTGCAAGCGTTTTACTGACTCGTCACATTCCGCCACACAGCCAGAGCTATGTAACGCATTTCGAGAAATACCGAAACACAGATTCCCATCTCCCCTCCCCTCATAAACCAACTTCCACTATGTCTCTATGGAAATGGAAACTTTCAATTAGACTAGAGTGCAGTTGCAGCTACTTATTTAGGGGGATGAGGTTTAAGTTTAAATGGTTAAACTTAACTGAATTACAGAGTTAAATCAGGGCACCATTTATCAAGGGGTTTAGAATTACTTTATTCATATTTAATGCTTTATAGATATGTTTTAAGCAATTAATAAGGACAACATTTGGGTTAAATACCTTAGATTTATTGGACCAAACTATACATTTCTTTAGCATTTACATATGGATTACCAACATGTAATACTGATTCACTACCACATAAAGGATGAACACCAGCAAAAGAGATTTGTCACACACACACACACACACACACACACACACACACACACACACACACACACACACACACACACACACACACACACACACACACACACACACACACAAAGCAAATTTGATTTATTAACCATTAATAAAGCCATTACTTTTATAAAATCCGTCATAAAAAGTGATGATCCTTGAAAGTGGTACCCAAAAGGATGTTGTTTAAATGCTTCAAATGCACATTATTGCAATTCAATCAATGACACAATTACTATGTGTGCCACTAAAAAAATAATAATATTGACTGAAGGACTTTACTACTTTACTAGCTCACCTTGTGTTAACAATCCTTGTATTGAATGACCCCACGGGGGGGATTTTCTACACTCCGCCTCTGATTCTGCGTAAAGCAAATCATAACTGTACCACTGTAACACATTTTCCTTTAGTGACTGGAGTTTAAAAACATGCAACCATAAAAACGACTGAAGTCCAAAGACCTGGAGGCTGCACAGGGAGTCTGACCTTAGTCTAATCCTGTCACCACAGCAGAGGAAGTCTGAGCTGCCGATTCACCGTTTGACCTCCTGTGCTCCTTCACCATGTGAAGTATTTACAGAGCAGCAGAGCCACTGACCTGCTCCCCTTACCCCCCTGCCGTCACCTGGCTCCTCTCAAGCGGCCTGACAGAAGGAACGCTTCGTCTGTCCACACACCGCTTCCTTTCGGAGCCACACACACATTCCTGCATCTCTGGTTACAATCTTCATGGCCTTCATTTCCTCATTGTTCACACAGCATACTCCTCGCTCTCTCATTTTTTTCTTTTCTCAAAAACCCTTTGTTTACCCATGGGGGCCAACTGAGCCGCTTCACTGGATCTGTTGGAAGGTTGAGTGCCTTGCTCAAGAGCAGCTTGAAGAAAAGGGGACAACCATCACTCATTCAGCTTGCAGCACTGGCAACTTTACAATGTCCTACCATAAAGAGATCAGTAACGACAAAAGCTAGCAGTTTTCAGGCTGACCAGCTAACTGTGTATAGCAGAGGGATCGTAACACATTCATTTTAAACCTGCAATAGAACCGACATAAGACCTAAAATAATGCTGTTTTTGGAGGGACTTCGGAGGAAAACACAGTATCTGCGAACAAAATGCATTCTGTGAGCTTCCTTGTCCATTTGAACGTGTTTGATTGTTTAATAGTTAGTAGTTAGTTAGTTAGTGGTAGTCTGCCTGTTCACTTTAAACATGTGTATATTTAAATCAATTATAAAAAACAGTCAACAATTTGAAATTCATGTGAATTTCACTAAAGCTGAGATGGCTAAGCTACTGAATTACCAAAATGTTGGTTCATTAAAGTTAATTTTCTTTAATTAGGATAGTGACAAATATTTAAGTTAATATAACTAACATCAGTTTTTTAAGCCAAGAAGTAAGACTCTGGTCTTATATCAACATTGACAAAATATGCAGTTAAAGTTACAATCTTGAAGATCTCGGATTTGTTCTTTTCGGCAGCACGTATGGCGACAAGTGGTAATTGCAGTTGTGCTTTTGTTGGTAACTGTTTCCTCACAGAGCAGCAGAGACTAGGAATATAAGACTAGGAACATCTTCAAGATTATTACTTTAATGTACTTGGGCTTTGAAGGGCAGCGTAGAATGGGCATGTTACCAAAATGTTGCTCACGACACACACACACACACACACACATACACCACTTTAAAGGAGAGATGTTGAAACCTAGGAATGTAGTAAAGTTCCAGGTGAATTAAAAAGCCTTCAGTGTCTGACCTCTGTGAGCTCTCTTCACCCAAACACACCCGACTCTTTATCACTTTCTCTTATCAGCGGCACTGCCAGAGAACACACAGCTGTGTAAGTGCATGTGTGTGTGTGTGCATTTTGTCTACACGCGTGCGGGTTTATTTGACCAGCAAGGGCAAGCAGGCTCCAGGGTCAGGGTCATTCATTGTGTGTTTGTGTTACCAGGTCTGATGTCTGCAGAGAGATGGAGTGTAAACCCTGAGTAAAGCTCTGTTTACTCTCTTTCCGAGTCTCTTATTAGATTATCCATTAGAGCTCACTCTGATCATCTACCAAGTGCTTTATCATGACGGCAGAGGGGGTATAAGAGACAGGATGTATTTAGACAGAGCAAGGTCTTACTTAAACATATCACTTTGGTTCATTGCATTATAAAATATATGGTGTCAGATCATCCAAAGCACCTTATAGCTCCATGCACTGCATGCACTTTGAATATTAGTAGTTATTAAAAGCTGTAAAGCCTTTTGTTTCACTGAAATACTTGGCAACAGGCATGGTGAGCAGAGGTGATAAAGGTATTTAGTTTGTGTAAAAAGATGGTAGTGCTTTGAGATCAATTCTCATGTCAGCATGCTCACATTGACAATGTTAACATGTTGATTTTTAATGTTTATCATGTTTACCATCTTATTTTAGTTGGCATCAAGCTGTAAATTCCGGCCCTGAAAGGTGAAGCTAACATTTGAAGGAGTTTATAGTCTCAATCGCTAGTTTCAAGTCTTCTTCAAGACAACATGATGTTAATTTTGTAAATTATGGTCCCATTTAATTTAAAATATAGGATGAAGCAGGGGATGTTTTAGGGCGTGGCTACCTTGCAACTGAGAAGTTGCTACTACAGCGACCTGTAAATCATGATGGAAAGTTAGCAATATATATTCATGACACTGTGTTTAAATATCCAAAAACTAGTTTGTTTTAGAACAATGTGCTTGGAAGTTAATTCTAAATTTTTTTTGCCTAAATATATCTTGTTCAGCATTTGGTTGTACTAAAAGACACTCTTATGTAAATTTTATGATCATATTTCATATCCCAATAAATATGCTGACATGCTAACATTTGCTAAGTAGTACCAAGCTCAGTACAGCGGAGGCTGATGGGAATGTCAATAGTTTAACAGGTACTGGGTCATAGAAGAAAATGTATTGGACAAATTAAAATTTTTACCTTATGAAAGCACTAGAGATTGCCAAAGTTATTTAATTTTACCATTGGGAACCAATAAATTATGTGCTAGTTCTTCTAATAGATGTTGAGATACTTCACAGGATAAGAGTTGGGGGCTGCAAAATCTGTTTGTTTTTTTAATCGTGATATCAACTGCAAAACACATTGCAAAAGACTGAAACATATTGCAAAAGAAAACTACACTTTAAAATGTTACTGTTGGGGTGACCTCTAGCTCACCCACCAAGAGCGAGCTGCTGAGTCCTGCAGCGGCCCGGGTTCGCACTCCAACCTGCGGCCCTTTGGTGCGTGTCATCCCGCATCTCTCTCCACCCCTTTGCAGTCTATCCACGGTCACTCTGAAATAAAGGGAAAAGCCCCCCAAAAATAATCTTCAAAACAATGTAACTGTTATTTTTTTAATACTTAATTTTATGTCCAATTCAATGCTCAATTTAAAGTTATTTCAGTCTTTTTAGTTCAATAAGCAATTTGTTGTATTTAAGCAGAACTGAGTACACTTGAAGTGCTTATAAAGGGTGTTTATCTGTTTATTTATTGCAAGTAATACCGTTATCGTGATATTCAACCTTATTGCATAACGTATGTTTTCCTCATGTCGTACAGCTCTAGTTACAGCTCCACTGTAAAGAATCCCATCTATAAAGGAAGGAACCTTTATGTTTAAGTGTTTGTGTGCAGAAACGCAAGGAGGGAAGAGGAGTCCAGGTGGAGACTGAGTGCTAAATGGATGTGATATTTTTCTCAGCCCCTTCATTGCACTATACTGTGGGTGGCAGAGGCCTGGGGTTTCCACCTCAAACCCCAGGCTGAATCAGGCCCAAACAATTTCTCAAACCCAATGAATTCAAGCCTACTTTCTAATATGACAAAGTGATTCTGTGCTTTCACACCACTGTGCAACTGTAGGTTCAGTTTATGATAAACGAAGGCAGAGCAATCAAAACTTTTGGCAGAGTTGAAGACCCCTGTTTTTACCGCCACTGCTGCCTCCCTACAAACTACTGTGGCCAGATTTACAGTAAGGCAGACCACGTCGTTGACCCAGGAAACACTGGGGGAGATTTTGTGGGGAAAGGTCTGTTTACCTTTGGGCAGAAAAACTCTGCACTCTGTGAGGTAAAATAAACGTTTTGTGCGTGTTTATGTATCAGAACTGTGCCCTCATAAAGAGGTTATTGTTCTTTAGATTTCATAAGAGACAGAGGGACAGAAAAACAAATATGTGCGGTATCCATGTTTGTACATTTATAGCAGCTGTGTCTGTGTCTGATCTGATTTTACAGGATTGCATCAGAGAAAGCTGTTGAGAAATCAGTGTGGATCCGGTCATTATACATCCCACCCTTTATAACTTACGTGAGGACTCTGATCTCTTACCTTAACTTCAACACCATTTCAAGTGTACAGGCTGGCAAATACCAATCTCAATCCACACGGATACAAAAAACAACAACATTTTATTCCTCCAATGGTCAACACTGGCAATCGTCATTTCCTCTTGCATGATAAATAACTGTCCCCCGAAGAGAAATACATAAGGGACTAATTGTCCTTTTCTTTGTAATTTAATTACCAAATCATCCCCCACACAGTTTATTTATTTCCATCTCTTTTAACTCTAGGTCAGGTTATAGTTAACTCTACAGTATGAGTATAGTTTGACATTTTAGGAAATAAGCATATTAGTTTTATTGCCTGTATTTAAGAAGAAGACCAATGCCCCTCTTATGATGTATATGTCAGTTAAATATGTAGCTACAGCCAGGAGAAGGTTAGCTTAGCTTAGCATAAAGACTAATGAAGTTAATTGGCTTATTCAAAAAGTAATTTTTACACTAGGTTTTCCATACTGATTAAGATTTAACGTGTTGATTGGTGATCTTAAGAGGTGCTAGTAGGCACATTTTGTTACCTTTGGATAGAGTCAAGCTAGCCGTTTTCCCCTGTTTCCAGTATTTGTGCTAAACTAAGCTAATCTGGCTGTAACTTCATATTTAATGAAAAGATATGAAGTGGTTTGTTTTTTCATCTAACAACAACAGCTAGTAAATATCCCAGGGCTGTTTTGTGAGGCAGAGGAAACAGGGGCTGGGATGTACTGTTGTGCAGTTTTGTCAACAAGTAAAACCTTTAAGTATGTTCTATTTTCTTAAAATACATTATAACATATCTTTCTGTGGTTTTGGTATCGTCATGGACTCTGTCATAGTGTTCAGTTTGCTTTTCTCTTGTTGTCACCTGCCTACTACTCAGTTCCTCTGAGTCTGTTGAAGCTGCAGGGCTCCTTTTGTTGTCTCTGTCACAATGAGCCGTCAGTTGAAATGGTAGTAATCCATTCCTTCCTTTAGCTGCAGAGAGTTAAGGTTTTCCTCCAGAACGCCTCCTGTCATGTCCTACACATTAAACAACAACATGAGAGAAACATCAGGAACACAAATTAAGCATTATAAGAAAAACGATTGTTTGTTTTGTCTTTTTATGAAGGCCCTTCTGTCTCCAGTGTCTGCACTGAACTAAAGGCCAAGGTTATATACAGGCTTAAGATTGAGGATTGAGACTCACCCACAGTAACTTACAAAGTTAATTTGTTGATTATGGTTATTTGACATCTGGGTGTAAAATAAATTGTATGATTGAGTCCAGGTGTTTATGTGTGTGTGTGTGTGTGTGTGTCTCAGAGAATGAGGGAGGGAGAATGATTGAATCCAGTTCTTGTTGTCCTCTGACTAGAATTACTTCTCCAAATTTCCCATAATTGAGCAATTAGTAGCCCCCGTAGGTGGGGTCATTTTAGATTTGACGTCTAAATCTGGTTAGGCAATATTTAGGTTTTCAGTGATTTGGCTGCATGAACAGCAGTATCTTTATGTGTGTATTATTGTATATTAATACATACAATTAATAAAAAGAGAATGCCATTATTTGAGGAAAAGGCTAAGCAATAGCTATAAATATGGGCAAAATCTTGGAGGAAAATGTACAAATTTAAACAGTGGCAAAAACATCAGATGTTTGTATAAGCGTCATGTGATCAAAGATCAGGCTGCTGTCTCTACCCATTTCCTGACTGCCTTTTGTATGTGTGTGTGTGTGTGTGTGTGTGTGTGTGCTATGTCCTGTGCTGGGCACACGCCCTTGATCATTATGTTATTAACTTAGATTACAGACCTGAGGGACAAGCGGTCAGAAACAGCAAACATACAACACAGAAATATGTTTTCTGCTCACCAGTTTAACACAGATAATGACGGGGGCGGAGGTGTCTTTGTAATGTACAACTGGGATTTTTGGCTTAGGTCTTTGCTGTAGGGATATCAAGAGAAAAAGAGACACACAAATCGCAAATCATTGTTGGTCACAACTTCATTCACTAATAGAGTGGTTGGGTGACCATTCATTTGAATCATAGGTCATATCCTGGCCTTGCTTACACTGTATCTCAATAAACCTGGTGTCCTTAATATCCACAGTTGCTGATCTCACCTTGGATTCCTCGTATGTGTAAAAGCCTTTATGGATCTTGTTGTCATCAACATCACAGAAAGCCTTCACCTGATAAATGAATCAGAACAGCGATGAAGGCTGGCACACTCACATCCAACACCAACAGTGCTATGTGTCTCACATTCGACTGCATACAGTAGCTGAAGGTAGGGTACCTTCTTCTGATTAGTCGGGCTCAAGCTTCGGTACAGCTTCCGGCCCTGTTTCCCTGCGTTCCATATGGTGAAGCTCTCCCATTGGGTGAGAACTCTCTCCTGCAGGAAGTCCACTCGCAGCTTCCAAATGGTTTCCCTGGAAACAGAGGTGATGAAAGGAGAATAGTGTAGGCAGACTTGCAGTTTTCTGGAAGAATAAAAACTGAACGCTGCTTCTCTCTGTTTAATTCTGACTCTGGGGACAGAAAGCAGACCTGTCTCAGACGACCTGAGAGGTCTGGGTGGTTTCTAGTGTAGTAGCAGACAGAAATGTACTTTGGCCCTAAACCACCCTACATCTCTCATCTCGAACAACATACTCTACGTCACACGAGAAATATGGCTGTCTCCTTGTTGAGCTTTAACGTCTTCTTCAAAGACAAAGGCAGAAGTATCAAAAGAGGTGAAAACCATTATAAATTAAATTAAAATCTTTTCCCTAAAATCTGGGAACATGGCATTGCTATGAAGATGTCTGATGAGGCAAGGAACATGAGTGGTGAAAAGTTTTAAGTAAAGGATAGATACACTTATTTGGCTGAGAAAATTAAAGGTGTAGTAGGTAAGCCTTATAAAACTAACTTTCTGTCATAATAGCTGAAACTGCCCCTTTGTTTGAGTAGAACTACATGAAGCAGGTAATAACCCCACCGGGGTGTCTAACTGCGTGTCAATCACTGCTCATCCACACACATTTCACAGCGTCTCCCCCCCCCCGCGCCATAGCTGCAGATAGGTTTACCCCTGCTCTTTTGTGCACAGCTTTCCCCTGTGGGGGGAGGGGCTCAGGAGACTGTTTTGAGCTTTAGCGGAATGGGGGGAGGGACTGAAAAGTTGTCGATGGTCAATTCTTTGGGCTTCACAATCTTCACAATCCTACTTACGGCACCTTTCAGCCAAACATTAAAATGACTACCCAAACAGTCAATTTTAAACATTTATCAGTGTACTTTGCCAAATTTGTTTTTTAACTTTGAGTATATTTGGTATAGTTCTACAGACTCACTGTTCCTTGCAATACATTTCTATTATTGACATTTAGGTGCACTCACTTTAGCTTTAACTTTACATGCCATATGTTTGAAGAGTGACCGCTTTGTTTATTTGGTGAGATCTTTAAAAAAGCAGCTAAAGACGCATCTTTTTAGTCAGGCACTCATTTAGCCACAATGCTGACTACATAATTTTTTATTTGCTTTTGTGTTTTACTACAATTTATTGTGCCTTTTATGGCTATTGAACTGTTTTAATGTATGTATTTATTTAGCCTGTGAAGCACTCTGTGACTCTGTCACTGATAAGTGCTTTACCAATAAACTTTACTTACTTACTTAGTCATTCAAATTAGGTGGTTTAGATATTTGGTTAAATTGTTGGTTTGTTTACAACAGGTTGTTATCACTGCTGTAAGAAATGAAAAAGTAAACTACAAAAATAATAAAGTAACAAATTGGAATCATTTTCACCATTCACATCATATACTGTACACTAATTTTCAAAAGCCTGCTGAGATTCATCAGATTTTTCAAGTGGATGAAAGAAGTGCACCTGTTTTAAATTTTATGTTTTCCTGTTGCCTGCACGTTGACTGATATGCACAGCTGTGCACATGCCACACACACACACACACACACACACACACACACACACACACACACACACACACACACACACACACACACACACACACACACACACACACACACACACACACACACACACACACACACACACACACACACACACACACACGTCTTCACAATCTATTCATGTTTTTGACCTCTTACTCCTCACTCACTTTCTCACACACAAAGGCATGCACTGATGTTGACTAATTATATGGACACATTCACAGGAGGTACTCCACTCTCATCTCCGTGAGTGAGCAGTAACAGTAACAGTATGTGAGCGTCTTACTGGGTCTAACAGTGGGCCTCATTTGACAAACAAACCCACCGCCATCGTGGAGCACGGGTGGTCTCCAGCTTTCATTTCTATACATTCTCTATACGTGCTTTGCTTCTAAGACATGGCAGTAACATGGCAGAGTTTTATTATAAACTGTCTCTGTTTACACATACTGAAGCCCTCATCCTCCTAATACCCTGCAGATCAAAAGGCAAACACTTTCATGCACTCTGTTACCCACACTCACATCTGTAAACACAGCCTTTCTGTGTTAAGAAGCTTCTCCTCTCACTTAACCTTTAGCACCATCTTAACTTTTTTTTAAAACACACTTCACCACCTCACCTACAGAGGAATTGCATGTGTGTATGGTATGTGTGTGTGTGAGAGAGAGAGAGAGAGAGAGAGAGAGAGAAAAATGAAGATGATGGTTTCATTTAACTTAAAAGAGGAAGTAGGTAGGCTGTGGATGGGCAGGGGCGACAAGAAGTGGGGTAAAGTGGGAATTAAGCAAGGCAAGCTTAAAATAGGCATCCAAAAATAGACAGATGATAGATGAAGACAGAGAGGAGGATGATTGCTGAAGGAGTGCGTCAACACGGGCAGATATACGAGCAGTGGATAGATGCAGAGGAGGAAGGAAGGAAGGAAGAAGGAAAGAGTTGATGAAAGGGAGGAAGTTGTGGGGGAAGGGAAGGCAGGAAAGACCTTCTCCTTTGGTGTGTTTGACCATTTGAGGCACTCCCAATCACCTGCAGACACTACATGACCTTGCTGAAGCACAGGCAACAGCAGTGCCTCTCTCAACACAACACACACCCACACACAACACACACACACACACACACACACACACACACACACACACACACACACACGGTTCACGAAGCGATCCGATTCCCTCCCGACTTGTCTCAGAGATACTGAACGTTCCACAGAGAGAAGAAAACAGGTTGAGATTCCCATATTCCTGGGAAAATGTCTAAAATTCCATGGACATGTTCCAAAAATCTTGAGATTCAAAAAACATGCGTCAAAAACATTTGTGTGTGAGAGCACCAAGCCTCGAGGAAATCTGGGATGCCAGAGGGCAGCTGTGAGTAAGTGAAGGATCAACACTGTGTGTGTGCGTGTGTACATGCATGGCCGAGCAAGGGAAGGGGTGTGTGGTGAGACTGACTCTGTTACAGAGTGCGTGGTTGCCTTCTCGTGGTAACGGTACACCAGCAAGCACTGATCGACCCTGGCCACGCCCCCTCCCTGACGAAGACTCTGGTAGAAGAAGAGCAAGTCTTCCGGGACTCCCTGGAGAGGCGGAAGCAGAGTGTAAATAATGGTTAAAGATCTACAGTACACAGTGATGGTTGCTAGGTCCATTTAGGCAAGGACACAATATAAATGAAGAGAAATCAAAATTGTTGCTTTAAAGGGGAACTCCACCAATTTTACATTTGCAGGGGGAGTTTCAAAATCTTAGGGAGTACTACTAGCTATCACCAGACCAAGCCAAGCTCAATAGATTTGAGATTGAGCATTGTTCTGGGGAGTGTGCTCTGTATTTTCTTTGAACAAGAGGCATAGTTCAAATGACTCTGTACACAATTGGATAGTCCCTCAATCAATCTGACCAACGATCCGGTTGACGTAGAGGCGGCATCAACTGGTTTGCTGCGCTTCAGTGGTGTTTGGTTGGTGGCCGCTATGTTAAATGTAAACAAGAAGATGCTTGGTCGCTTCTCTATCGTCAACGTGTTAAACCCGCCAATAGCCGGGCAGGTAGATAAGCCAGTTTGTGATTGGTTTCGGCAAAATTGTGAACTGAAGCAGGAGAATTAAACGTGCAGGTTACCAAGATGCAGGACGAAATCAAATTGCCGGCAGAGTGGGCGGGGCTTACCCAGTCTAAAGCACTACTTCATATTTGCAAAAATGTGTATAAATCCTTTTGTGGCTCCAGAGGAAGTAGCTCAATGCAACATTAGCCACTTCAGGCATAGCAAATTTCTGACATAACTGTCGGCAGTCGCGTTGCAATGTGGGTAATATAATGTAGGCGCCAGATAGATAGATAGATAGATAGATAGATAGATAGATAGATGGATAGATGGATAAATAGATAAATATTTATTGATCCCAACAAAATGGGAAATTATAGTGTTACAGCAGCAGAAAATCGGTCATACAGCACAGAATATAAATATAAATGTTATATCTTTTAAGAAAATATAAATTTTGACAATAAGAAGGCATGGAGTAAAAAGGACAATATCTATGCTTCTGTGGCATCAATTTTTGAACCAGTTTTTTCATTGTCCACTGTGAATCTGACAATGTTCCAGGAGTGTAATTCTTTATTGAAAGTATCCATTCTTGAACATTCATACCAAGCTCTGATCATAAATTGTTTATGTAACTGAGGGGTACAGCTGCCAACAGCAACAGCAGACCTGTTTGAATAGCTAAAGGTGTGGAGCCAGTGTACCACTTAAGATATTCAAAGTAATATTTAAGAACATGAACAGAAAATGGAGCCGACCTAAGGAGGGATGGTTATTTAGAGTGTAAATAAAGTAAAACTGAAAGTGGAATAACCCCATATGTAAAAAGTGTCAGCTCACCAGTGACAATACAAATCTATTCTATAAAAGTAAGGAAAGGGAAACACAAGAAAAGACAGACACAAAGGGAGAAGGCTTCAGGGAATAGTTTGGGTGTGAACTCTCACCTTGCCTCTCTCATCAAACGGTCCGACCTTCAGGTACCAGTTCCTTGAGCAGAACCATGTTGGCATGACGACTGTGGGCCCATGAGATGTGTACACCTTGGACACAAGAAAAGTTCAGACTATAACAAAGTACATTTGGGTACAGTTCAAAAAGCGCACGTCAGTCATATAATACTGTCACTTGTGGACACACAGTAAGTGTCCGTCCACCAGTGATGAGGATGAGTGATAGAATACAAGGAAAAATTGATTTAGAAAAATATGCAACTAATCTGATGTTGAATAAAAGTCAATATATGCGATACAGTGAACTTTAAAAAGTGCACTGAGAAACAGAAAACATGACATGCACCACTCTAAAATAAGGTTGTAGAAGTGAGAATATAGTGAAAACAACAGTGTATACAGTATACTGTATGTATATATATATATATATATATATATATATATATATGTATATACATACATACTGTATACGTATATATATATATATAGTTTTATTATATTTATATAAATATCTCTTCACACACACTCTCTCACACACACACACACACACACACACACACACACACACACACACACACACACACACACACACACACACACACACACACACACACACACACACACACACACACACACACACACACACACACACACACACACACACACACACACACACACACACACACACTCTGCAGGAAACAGCATTTCTTTTCAACTCCACTTTACAAATAAAGGAACTTCTTGTTGTGGTTGGAGAACATAATATCTATATCAGATGCAACCTGACCAGGATTTGGCAGATGGCTCAGGGAAATTTCCCATTTGGCTTTTAGGAACAAACAGTCAAATGGAGGACTCTGTAAAACTTCTCATCCTGCAAACAAAATAGGTTAGAGTGCAGCTGCATGCTCTTTTACAGAAGTGTGCTTCCTGAAGTGTGCAGGGGAAGGACACACACTTCCATCCTCTCGCACATGATCCCTGACTTTGTTTTGGCCTCTCCTTCTCATTCCAACCACAACCTGTTTTATACACCAGAGCCACACTACAGCACCTATATTTCTTTCTCTATTTACCCAACCCATTTGATCCATTGCCTGCCCCTCCCTTCAGACCCCCACCACTTCTTGTTCCTCCCTTCGTCTGAATGTGTTTTTGTGTTGTTGTGTTTTGGATCTGAGGGTCATTCCAGTTTGAGCTGTTTCTTCCTCCAACTTTGTCACTGTGTTTCACATGCTGAAATACATCACAGATAAAGAAAATTTGAGAAACATCTGGATTCAGCCAGTTGAACAGCTGGACAGAATAAAAGAAATGTGTGTGTATGTCCACCTACGTACATCTTTTCTCCCTTCTGTTGTAATATTGCAACATTTTGCAGATGTTAGCTGTGGCCAAAAGCATGAATAAGAGGAATTAGAATGAGTTCTGGGAAACCAGGGGACAGACTGAGGAGAGAGAGAGAGAGAGAGAGAGAGAGAGAAAGAGAGTGAGAGAGTGAGTTAGTGAGTCAGTGTAGATGTGAGAAGTCAGAGGGTTAGGAAAGGTTTGGGATAACCATATCTAATGTTCCACAGATGAACAGTCTGGGTTCACTTCTGGATCAAGATAAATGATCCCCACCCCGAGTAAAGCTCTGGTTTAACTCAGTTAGATTCTGTTTCTTTACCCAGAAACTGGAAGTTAAGGCAGATAAGTGAATAAAGAAAATGGGAAGGAAAATGAGCTGCCTCTAAGCCTGCAAAATCAATGTATGAGCTCATTCTCCTGCCCCATGAAACTTAATATCACATAAATATCCCGGAATGCCTGCTAAGGAGTTATGCAGACTGTGTGTGTGTTTGTTAGGAGAGTGGGTCCAGGTTGTCTCGTAGCCTAGGTGACAGTGTGTTTTGTTCAGACAACAGCAGACTTCCATCTCTACATAAATAGAAATAATGCCCGTGGTGTCACATTTATAAGACTTATCATTTAGTGAATAATGTGACTATTTAATAGGGTGAAAGTATTAGCTGAAAATATTTTTAACTCAATACCATCTTTAAGTAGCCACTGACCTGCCAGTTTAAATCTAGGTTTACAATCTAGGTGTTACATTTCATCAACATTGTAGAATTTCCAGAAACATCATGTTGTGGTATGGTGAGACAAAGGGAAGGCTACAACATCAGGTTATTCATGGGTCACAGGTCAGGGGACAAGAATATTTGGCCAATCGTTAATAACCAAAACCGTTCATGTATAATTTGTTTTACTCTCTATAGATTAAGGGAGTCTATGCAGTTGCATGATAAGGGAATGTATTGTTTCATGATTGTGTCCTTTTGGAGGTCGGTGGGCCTTCCACACTTTAGCAAACTTCACAGAGAGAGAGAGAAAGAGAGAGAGATTAATTAGGCTTTTGCATTTGTGTTTAGATGGCTGCAATATCTTTGCTTACCTTAAAAAGGTTCAGCTAACGTTAACGCCTCCAGTATGAGTTTAAATGCACCTTAAGGAAGACAGGAACTTCAAAGAGTTGGGAAGACACCACACTGTACTATGTGATCCGAAATTCTCCTCAATTGAGTGTTTATTAAATGCTCATGTGTAATTAATCAGAGTCTCCTGAATATTTCAGCTTTTCACTTTTATTCATTTCAACATCTGCCACAGCAGGAAACTTTGGCTCCACATGCTCTGGAGTAACAGCAATCATTTTTCTGTTTTTGGCCGTAAAAGAATGTCTTATGAAATCCAATGTGGTGGAATGCAGAAGCTGAAGTGAGCTTTTAAAGATTGGTGTTGTCTTTAATGATGTTATTATGTGGCAAATTTCCCACAGTATAGTACAAGAAGTACTATATTTCGAAACATCGACTTCAGGAGGAGTTGAAACAGAAACATTTTGCATAGTAAGCTTATGGTACTTTTGTTTTTTTTCCCCATTGCCAACAGTTTCCAGTATGGACTACCCTTAGCAGACAGCCGGCAGTGTGACCTGTTTCCTTTGGTGGGACTGAGATAGGCAGGGAGGTCAGGAGCAATGCTGCGTCCTCCATCTAGTCCACCACCACATTTCCGTGGAAACTGCGGGCAGCAGGTACGTATCCTGTTTCTGTCTGACCTGGCTGCTGCCTGGCACATGACCTCTTATACACACACACACACACACACACACACACACACACACACACACACACACACACACACACACACAATGTGCGCCCAAACGCAGATGCTGTATCAAGCTGCTGATATTTACCTGTGTGATGAGCTGATCCTGAGTGATTGTGTTGATCCAGCGAGTGTAACGCTCCGTAGATCCCTCTGGAACCCTCTGAACTTTACAACCAATCAGCTGTCATGGAAACACATGCACACACACATTTTTGTTTTGAGATTGGTTGTCATAGATTAGTGTTAGGCTGCAAAGATCCGTTCTGGTTTTAGTAGTAACGCTGCATTTGCACCAAATCAGGCGTTGTGGTGAAAACCCCAGTCTTCCCAGTCATTTGAATGTGGGTAGTGCGTTTAAGCTGCGTTGGTGGGGACTGCAGGGGATGCCAAAAAAAACGCAGCCATGAAAAGCTGAAATACAATCAACTTTTTAAGAAACCAATTATGTAACAGCAGATCAGACAGAATGCAATGGAGTGTAATGTTATTTTTTAAATATATCACTTAATATGGCCTTTTTATTACCAGTTTAAAACCCAACTTAAGAATACTGGTAGGCCTCGCATAATGGTAAGTTATTGAAAGTAAATGTGTTTATGCGTCTGTTTATTCTGTCAATGTGGACAGACAATCACTCGTAGGACCCGGTATATTAGCAACATGGACACGTACGTAAGGGTAAACGGAAAAGAAAGAACGCCTGATCTGGTGGGAATGCAGCCTAAGCCTTCAGAATAAAGACACATTTAGGATTAAAGTTCTTAATTTATCCAAAATTTTAAAAAGGTTAGTATGATGCTCAAACACTTGATCAATTAATCAATTAGTTGACTGACATAAAACCAATTTTCAACTATAATCAATACATTCTTTAAACCAGTATTCAAGCAAAAATGTCTTATCTCTTTATCTTGTATGAGAGTAATCTTAATATCTTTAGGTTTTTTACAGTTTTCCTAAAAAAAAGGGATTAGGATGCAGTTGACGTGGTACTGCTGCACCACACCTTGCTACGCTCTGCGGTGCCCTGCTGCGTCCGACTACGTCCAGCTATGCCATACTACATACTGTAACACCGTGGAGTGCTCTTCTACGCCATGAACTACTTCTACTACTACCATTTTTAGTTACTGTTCCAGTTTATTTATTGTGACTGTTATTGCCTGTTATTACAGTTATTGTTTTTGCCCCCAAACGGCCCGTCAAAAACCGCCTACCAAGAGCTTGGGTCTGTCTGAGGTTTCTTCCTAAAAGAGAGTTTTTCCTCACCACTGTTGCACTATGCTTGCTCTTGGGGTAATTAATAGAATTGCTGGCACTTTATAAATTATAGTGTGGTCTATATCTACTCTATCTGTAAAGTGTCTCAAGATAACTCGTTATGATTTGATACTACAAATAAAATTGAATTTAATTGAACTAAAACTGAAAAACAGAGGACCATATTTTTTCACCAGGTCCATAACATATTACAACCATAACAGAAAGAGGCAGGTTGTTTGTGCAGGGCGGCAAGCCTGCTGTCTCCATGCTGTCTCCCTCACTTCCCACACACACACAACCTTTGACCTCTGACCTGGCAGGCCACAGAAAGCATCAACACCGGATACTCACACTGTTCTGCATGCCAACTGCATGAAGTCCACACACGGACGGACGCACGCATGCATGCACACACGCATGCACGCATGCTCACTCACAACATGAATATTTGTTATTTTTAGAAAAGGGATTGGTCAGAGAGGGAAAGGGAAGGGGAGAATAGATGGGGAGAAATGGGGAAGGCAGAGTGTGACAGAGAGGGAAGGAAGTGAAAGGAGGAGTAAGCAAATACTTAAGGGAGAACTTACCGAGTTTGGGTGAAGGGTAGATGTCTCATACTGCAGACGAACTCTTTGTGGTAACATAACGTCATCCTGGAAAACAAAAAATATCAATTCAAACACTTACAACATGTCAATGAAAGCAAAAATTAATAAAGTATTCAGCATTATGTAACCAGTACACACTAGGTCCCTTTAAGTATACAATAAAAATGATATCTGTTTAGTTCAGGATTTACTTTGGCTTTGTTTGCTTATTGTATGTACGCTACTTCTCTGAATACCTTTTGATATTTTAAAAATCACTGTGAAATTGGTTTTGTATGAAACTGTGCTCACAATTGAACAGTTTAGGTTATCTGAGGATTAGTCACAAAAGGTTTACATGAAACTATTAGAGCAAAAAGCAAATCAGGATGTGAACAGTGTCCAACATTAAAACGGAAACAAACTGACTTCTGAAAAAGCAACCTTACTGACATTGAATCTTGTATTCTACATGCAGCAAAGAGTATTTGATATACTGTTAGACTTAAGCAGTTAAAAATAAAATTCGATCAGAGATCACAAATTCAGATGATGTAGCCTTTAATTTGTATTCCTGACAATTCTGCCGTCAGAGGAGCAACTACAAAGCACTGTTTCACAGACAGAGCTGCCACTTATATAAACATATAAAACACATAGACAGTATCAAATGCTGCTGGGCACATTAGTCTTGTGATATGACAGGTCTGTCAAACAGTCAATGAGGTCTGTGTGTAAATGGGTAAATAAGTCTATGTACGACGTAGGGCTTGACAATTAGTCAAAAATGTGTCAACATCGAAATTCTGAAGTTGTTATCGAGCTGCAATTTCTCCTATGACGATAATTTTGATCATTTATTCTTCTTGATAGACAGACTTTCTCCCTAAAAACATTCTACCACGTGTGTAGTCATGTGACCTCGCCCCGGACTAATCAGCTGCATGGAAAGCATAATGGAGGACAGCTCAAACACAGAGTCCGATTAAAACTGAGCAACTTGTGCCCCAAAAAAACGCAGTGTCCGTTTTTTTTTCATTTGGCGTTAACTAGGTAAAATGTGATTTTGATTTTAGGTAGGGCTGGGCAATATATCGATATTATATTGATATCGTGATATGAGACTAGATATTGTCTCAGATTTTGGAAATCATTATATCGTAATTGGGTTAAGTTTTGACTTTTCCTGGTTTTAAAGGCTGCATTACAATAAAGTGATGTCATTTTCAGACTGTTACCAGACTGTTCTAACTCTTCTAGTATTTTTACTTTTACCCACTTGGTCATTATATCTACATTACTGAAGATTATTTATCTTAAATCTCATTGTGAAGACATTTTGTTAAAGCGCCAATTGTCAACCCTATATCTCCGCAATATCAACATCGAGGTATTAGGACAAGAATATCGCGATATCTGACTTTCTCCAAATCTCCCAGCTCTAATTTTTGGTCATATTGTGCAGCCCGAGTGTATTTTTGGACAAAACAATATCATCTAATTAGTGTTGACAGTGAAATAAAACATGCTCTGTCGCACACATGCACACACACACACACGCACACGCACACACACACACACACACACACACACACACACACACACACGCACACTTACTGCATCTTGAAAGCAGAAGTATTGTCCACAACTCTGGGATATTGCCTTATTCTTTGCATATCCCACTGAAAGACAAAAAGAACAGTGTAGTGTTTGTTTATGTTTTTTGTGTGTCTGTGCGAGCATGTGTGTGCGTATGCTCTTGCATAAGTATGCCTCTGTGTTTTAACTATGGTCATTTTTGCCATGTGTAAATAATTATCATGTTCAACCATTAAATGTGACATTTTCAAAATGTTATGCATGAGATCAGTAGTCCGTCACAGAGACCACCATGCTGTTTCATTTTTGGCAAACATTACTGTTCCCTGATTACTCAGAGGAGTATAAAACTAAAGTGTTAACTACTGAAGCTAAACAGCAAGCTTCTTCACTTCAACAAAGTTACCAATTTCTTCATAGAAAAAAAATAGATGAAAGATTAAAATAAAAATAGCAGAAATCATTCTGACAATACAAAGAAAAGGACCAAGAAGGTCCAATTGATGCAGAAATGCAAGTTAAAAAATGTATAGTTTTTAGTAGAATTCTGCAAGGTGAATTTCAACACAAATGCTGATCCAGAGTTTGGGAGCGCTGACAGCAAGCACACAACCTTCTTTGGTTTAAAGAGTAGATCGGCGGACTGTTAGCTGAGGTTGGGCCCAGGTATGTATGTGCTCAAAAGCTCACAAGTGGATGCTGGAGCCAGACTAAAGTGTGCCACGAAAGTAATAAGTAAAATCTTCAAATCTATTCTAAAATCAACTGAAAGTCATTGCAAAAAGACAAATATGCCTATACTAGCATACTATTCCTCACCAAATCAATGCATTTTTGAAAACATAGACTACTCAATATACCCTTACTTTTTATGGTCTGATTAATTATTTTCTTTCATTCAGCCTAACCTAAAAATAGATAGATAGATAGATATTTATTGATCCCAAAAAAATGGGGAATTACAGTGTTACAGCAGCACACAAAATATACATACATACAATATACATGAAATAATAATAATAATAACAAAATATAAGAATATAAGAACAAATATTTAAATATATACAAGATGGAAAAACAAAATGTGCAACTGTTTAAGTATGTTAAAATGTAAATGGCCGGTTGCCCGATTGGTTATGAATAACTTCATAGTCATAGTTTGACAAGATAATGACTGGAATTAATTACTGATCAACAACCTAAAAGTCTACTGACCTCCTCTGGGTTGGGCAGCGCTGTGGCCGGAGACCACTACTGAGATGCCCCTCGCCTCCAGCCTCTCCCTCCAACGCTCCACCACGTTCCTCGAGTCATCCTAATGGACACAAACGCAGAGAGAAATTGAACGTCGTCTTATTATAAATTACATTTGTATGTGCAAATATGCAAACAAACAGACACACGGACAGTGCTTGCGTCGTCAAAGACAGAGAGCTCCATGGTTCCAGCGAAGTCTTGGTGTAATATGGCCTGCAGACATTCGTCCAGCCAACAGGATGCATTGTACATTGGCATGACAACACTCTGAGCACAAAAAACACATAGATATTATACAGTCAATGCAACTAATAAATGCAGAAGTCCTAATTAAACACTTTTAAGCAGCCACATCCTCCCTAGCTTAGTAGTGCATCCAAATATTAGTGTAATTGCCAGAGTATCACCCACCACATCCACTGTTCTCCTGTCCTCTGCGTCATTGTCTGTGGTGCGGAGCCTCTTCGGCGGGTTCATGTCCATCTCTGAACCCGCGTCCCTCTGCCCGGGGGGTCCGCTACTTATCTCGGCAATGAAACCTCGGTTTTAGCTGACTGAATGCGGGATGTAAGAAATGGCTGGAAACAATGAGGTCAACGGACCTTTAGAAAGACTGTCGGTGAAGAGGAGTGACCCACGCGGGCTACACGTGAATACAAATGTCCGTAAGCACTCATTTTGTAACTGTTCTTAATGTAAAATGTATCCACGTCCACAAATGACACATCTTGAAAGTGTGTTGTACATTGTAAGGACGCTCAAAGTAACAGGTTTAGCCAAACGTGCAGTAACAGTTTCACTACTTCCGCAAACAATGACTTCTAGACGCTCATTGGCTCGTGGAATACACGGACATAGTCCTAATTCGCTTCAACTCACTGTCAATCATGTGGAACAGTGACGTAACAATAGTGTGTTAGATCGCTTAAATATAATTGCTGGAGGGGAAAAAAACTTTTTTTCTTTTACTTAAAATGAACTCTTACTTTTACAAAAACATGTTCTCCTATAATATGTGTAAACGGGACATTAAAAAAACATGCACAAAATACTGTATTCTCATTTCAAAACGGACAAATGTTTAATAAAATGTTTATCAGCTCACCAGTCAAAAGTTTGGAGACATCTCCTCTTCTCAAATTTTTGACTGGTAATGTGTTGTATATATTGTTTGACATTATTTATATTATGTACGGAATTTGATGAAAATGTCCCTTGCCCCCAATATGTATCCTTTCATTTGTATTTTGATAAGTTAGTATTCAATTTTAAGTCATTCTCAGCACAAGGTCCTCTAAATTGAGATTTATAACAGCTTCCATCCACATCTTTTGGCCTTCATTGGTGCGTGGAGTTTGCTCAGCTCTTAAGGATTTTTTTCAGTTCTTATAAGACCTGATTATGGCATTCCTTAATTTTTCCTTATTATTTGTTTAATTCATTAAATTGAAAGAAAACATTTACCTTTTTACAACATAAGTAACAGTGTGAAATGTATTATATGAAATATATAAACAAATTGTTTTCACTGTAGTTAAACACATGTAAAAAGCAACTACAGTTACAAAACTCAGGACAACTACATTGTCATGAGAGTCAATTTATCTACGAAAATCACTGATGATTTTTGCAGTATTTAAAAAAAAAAGTAAAATTCTGATCAGTTAGAATTTTAAATATTAATACTCACTGAAGTAAAGTATTATCTATTATCTAGTCTTCCCTTGTTTTGTTTGGTCAGACTCATTTTTGATAACATGTAACAGAGCAGCTCTCTCCAGCTTTCCTGTAGAGTGTTGAACAGGGAACAACATCAGTGTGTTTTCTTTATGCCAATGTTGGCAGCTGCAGCACGGGAGGTTTGTCTTGGTGAGCAGACAGAAAAACAGGATGGGTGTAAATATTGTTTTTGAACATCGTTTTCATTTTTTCTCAGAAAGTAAAGAAAATTAATAATGAGAGAGACATTGTGTGTGTGTGTGTGTGTGTGTGTGTGATTTAGTGCAGGGTGTTTAACAGTATGTTTTGTACTATTGTACCATTGTACCAGCTCCAGGTGTTATGTCAATTAATGTGTCCTTCTCAGTGATTAAGTATGTATTTTAATTCATATTAGCCATTGTCACTGTAACAACAAAATGAATAAACATCACATCATTCAGCTGAAGCAGGGATGATCTGAGTTAGGAATCAAACAACATCAGTCCTGGATGATGACATTTCCAAACTCTGTTACCCATTAGATCTATAGAACTTTCAGAGTACAGATGGACCCCTATTATAGTCAAATAAATCCTCATTTGTCCTGATAAATCGATTCATGAGCAAGAAAAAAGCTGAAGGAACGTACTGTGAGCTGTGTAACTTCTGCGTTATTTTTCACCAAAGTCCTGAATTGTGTTACACACAGACACACAATCCTCCTTAATTAGGGCACCACTCAGGCAGGATGTAGTTAAGAGATTACGCTTGAGAGTAATTGCTCCCACATTGCAGCAGCATCTTGATGGGACTGAAGCTTAATTTATCACTTTGAATGCTTCTTTAAACTGGATGAACACCTCACTGCAGGCCAGGAACAACAGCTCCAGGGGGGCAACAGACCAGGGCCAAGATCAGGAATTATTCTCTCATGCTTGAGCGCATGATAAACGGAATCAGGAGAAAATGTGGCCTGACTGTACTGATGTAAAATGCACGTGCACACCTGTTAACAGGATAGTTAGGAGAAAGGCTGTACTTTACTCTTATGGAAGTAGCTAACTTGAACTGCGTTCTTTCTTTCATAACACTGAGTAATAGAGATTAATTGTTGCAGGCAGCCATGCATGAATAACTAAAAGACAATCCTACTACTCATATGTTTCGCTCTTAGAGGTTCAGGTTGAAGTTATGAGTCCCTCTGAGTCTGTTCTGACGGTAGATGTAAAATTTGCCAAGTTCCTTGCATAGCAGGTCCACAGAGTCTCTGATATACTTTTGCAATAGAACATATCTCTCACAAGTGTTCTCACAATCATTCAATCCTTTCCTACAGCAAATCAACACCACATGGCCATGCTGGAAAACAAATGTGCACACGAGTTGAGTTACTGTACTATCTGGAGGTCGAGACTGCAGCTGTTAAGATCTGTGATCAGACTGCACTTGATTTTGTTTGGACAGAAAAGCCAGACATTAAAGAGAAAGGAAGTGTGTGAGTGTGTCTGGGGGTACGGGCGTGATTGGATTTCCTTGATTCATTTAGTTTTGCTTCAGGAATTGTGCACATTTAACCTTTTGAGAGAATTCTGTGGTTGTTTTAATTTATCTTGTGCAGCATCACATGCTGACACACAGATAGAAAACACACAGTAAGATGAAAGGGGCATTATAAAAAAATGTCTTACCAGCAGCAGGGCCTGAGGATGGCAATATCACTCTTTCTTTAATTTCAATGATTTGTCAGGGGCAAGGGAACTCCACAGCAACTGGCAATACTGCCACAATTTAGTCCATGACAAGGTATCTGGAAAACTACAAGCCCTATTTTCATGATTACTGGGACCAAAATATTTGATGTGTTGATTTAATATATGTTTTAAGAGCAATGTATGGTAACTCTCTTTTCCATTTTTTTTTACCTGCTAGCATGCTAGATGTGAAAGTATGAACAAAATCATCATGCACCTTTCTTTAGAGAATGTTAGGTGGAGACATCATCAGTGAAAGCAGCTGCTGTAGTGTTTGGCAGGATATCAACTGTTACAGTGCAACACCTCAACAGTAATTACTGTGGTACAGCTGTTGTTTACATTACAACTTATAAAAATCACCTTTATGACCATCACATCACTTATGACTGAATAGCTAGAAAGAAAACCTGCAGAAGCAGTTTTACATTGTGTCAATGCTACCATCTAGTGGCCAATGGGTGAAATGGCTCATTTCAACTCTATCTTCTCTTCAGCACCAATATACATACAGTACCATTTGAAACCTCTGCCTTGGTTCCTTGGCTTTCTTGATAAATCGTGGTGGAGCTCTACATATAATAGCAATTTAAGTTTATTTGACCCGTGATGTTGTTTAGTGTGTTGTCAAAGAAAGAGAGTAGCCCTTCCAGTCCCAACCTTACAATGATGTTGACCACAAGTGCCTTATGAATATGTCCTTCAGAAAATAGAAAATGTAAAGCTACTATAATCAATAACAATCAAATGACATTGTGAAAAGGGATTGCTTGTAGTGATGGACCTACACAGAATTATCACCTGATGCTGCTCTTCGCTATACAGAGCTTTATAGCGGTTTAAGCCTAAAACGTTGTTTTGGTTCATTCGCTCTCCGCTTTCATAATGTCGTTTTTGGCCACAGCAGGTGACAACAGGTGATGACTTCTGCATTGTTAATAAAATAATTCTAAATAATTTTCTTTTATACCTTACCTGATACTTTCAGATAAACAATCCTTTAATGCAGGTGTCTTCAAGGTTTTTTAAACCAAGGACACCTTAACTGAAAGAGAGACACAGCAGGGACCCCCTACTACATACTGTATATTGTAAAAAATGAAGTTGCATATTAAACTCAGCCTTCAATAACGTGTAGGGCAGCCTAAAGCCTTTTTTTAGTGCATAGAACACTTAGCTATCAAAATAATCAATGTCGGCATTATTTTATAAATCATCTTTTAATGTTACACATACTGTACATGTGGCAGAGTGAATCTTAGGATGAACTGTATATGTGAATGGTCTTAGTGACTACATTATTTATAGGCCAGTAAGCCTATCATAAGTGGGGATTTGTATTTGCTAATAATATGTTGGAAAAAATGAACAATAATTTGAAGGCCCGCCTGCATTGATTACAGTACACTAAGATCCCCGTGTCTTCTCAGAGCCCGGTGGTTCATGAGATGTGAAAAAATGTCCACCAAACCTTAGATTGTTTGGTTTATTGGACCACTAAGCATGGCTTCCCTAAAAATGCTCTTTGAGCACAGGGAACCTTAGACGCTAAACAAGAGTTGAAGAAGAAGAAAAATTATTGAGAGGGGGTAAACAAGCACCCAGATTCATTAAATAGAGAAAACAAGAATGTTTTACAGTGGATGGAAAAGCCACTTGTAGGGAAGAAACGATGAAAAATTAGTAACTAAGGAGGGAACAGATAATGCTGTTGAAACACAGAAGGAGAAAGAACACTGTCACTAATGCATTTTCCCTCTATCCGAGTCTTAAAGATGCGATCACTGCTCAAACCACCACCACTTACCCCCCTCCAACATCCAGGCCGAAGGGAGAAACACCGTCTGTGTCTCCCCCAGAAGCAAGCACCAGGAGCGGACCAGATCCCACACAGCCCCCACCTCGCTGCAAGCTCTCTCTCTACAAGCAGCCACGGCCTCTCCCCCACCTACATCTGACAATAACAGCAGCATCGGGTACCGTCATCCAATGCTACAAATCAGCGGAGCAGGCTGACAAGAAGAGAAACAGAAGAAAAATAACTTTGACAGTGTCAACGTTGGCTGAACAGGGGGGGGGCAGAAGCAGAGGACGAGGTGGAGGGCAGGGGCCAGCAGTGGACCGAGACACATGTTTCAACTGCGGAGGAAGAGGTCACTGGGCAGACAAATGCCCATCCCGAAATACAGAAGGGAGACGACAACCGAGGGGTCCCCCAGCAGGGGGTCGCACCTACAGCCACAACGGGTTGATGAAAGGGAGGAGGAACGGGAGTGGTGGAGAGTCTGGCCAGTCTGCACGGATAGGGAATGAAAATGCAAAACACACACTAACTAACCTGCTTGCAAAGAAGTAAATGCTTTCACACGCTACAGCCCTAAACATCACACTCTTCCCACGCACGATAGGGAGAATTCTAGACGCAATATTGTCACCTGAACAAAAAACATTTAGAAGGTATTCCTACTTATGTATGGTTTTTATCTGAGGTGTATAAATTGGCTGCTACAATTTTAAAAGGTGCATGGAAGGGATGTAGAGTTGGTCTAGAGGGATAATCTGTGGTTTGGGTTTGTGTTTAGAGTGCATGTAGTTGGGTTATTTAGGTGCAACAAATTATGTGCTTCAAAAATCTTTGTTTTTGAATCAAAAGCTTTCTGGTGGAATTGTTCTGTGCAGAAATGCAAGTGGAGCACTTGCACTCCCAGTTGTCCCAGAAAGATTTTCAACCTCATGATGGGTGTATATGGGGATCTAAATGATTCGGAGCAGGAGAGAAGGGCAACATGTTCGTTTTTGCTCTCTCCTGTGTCCTGTGAATTTGTTAGGTAGGGATCTAATGTTCGGCAGAGGAGTTATCTCAAACTCCTACAGGTCTCAAGGTTGTGAGATTAGAAGTCACAGCCAGCCTGACTCATTGTTTTCACACACACACACATCTCAGCTGATTTTTTCAGTGGTGAATCTCTCTCTGGGTCATGCTGCAAGCCTGCTGCATGAGGCCAGAGATGTGATTTAACCCCTTGCTGACTTCATGTCAGAACTAAACCTACATGGCACTTATTTTGTCTTATCAGGAAAAGATGACATGTTTGTTGAAGATTTTTTTTTCCAATGAAGAAGCAGATGAGCTTGAGTGTATTTACTAACTGGCATGAAAACAAATGTGCAGTAGCTGTAAACTTGACTGAAAACAGAGAGAGTGTTTTTCAGAGTTCAACATTCACGTGCTCATATTTTCTTGTCCAAATCTCCTACAGATCAGTGGAGAAACTTGGGACAGTTTGTCCGGGACTGTGACCAGCTGACTGACTGACTTTACTGGAACCGTGGAAGGGAATGTGTACACCTCCCCCTCCACGGGAGCTTATCGGAAGCTCCTGTCGCATCGGGTGACTGCCACACGCAGTGTGTTCCAGCGGAAAGAAGCTGAAACACACACACGCACGTTTTTGAATAATTCTGTGATTGTTTCACCCTCAGATATCTCTCCGTTGCTGTCCCAAGTGCTGAATCACCTGTGAGCAGCGCATAAGTATGACGTGGGGCTCATAAAAATTGTCAGCCTGTCGTCATCACTCCTCGCTCAGATTTCAGGCCCAAAAAACATCAGTACCCACTGAAACAAGAAGCAATTAACGGAATCAGGCCGGGTTTTAACTCTCTTTTGAAAGCAGGTGTTATTGTTCCGTGTCCTGATTCACCTGTTTCGCACGCCTATTTCCCTGTCAAGAAAATTCGTGATAAGGGAAAACCGGTCGAATAGCGTTTTGTTCAGGACCTCAAAGCAGTAAATGCAGCGGTCCACGCACGTGCTCCCAATGTGCCAAACCGTACACTAAATTCAAGGAATTCCAGTGTGGGGGGGGCACAATATTTTTCTGTTGTTCATTTGTCTAACGCTTTTTTTCAGTTGTCCAGTGAACAAAGACAGCCTTTCTGGGTTGCCTTCTTATGTGATGGTAAGGCCTACACTTTCACACGTTTAGGATAAGGATTTTTTATTGACAGCCCAACTGTCTACAACGAAGCACTGAGAGAGAGCCTTGAAAGATTAACTATTACACTATTGCACTGTTGTGCCACCTGGCAGCAGAAGGGCACAAAGCTAGTTTAGCCAAGCTGCAATTTGTGAATAAAGGAGTGCATTTTTTTTGGGTCAGGACATTTCAGCGTCAGGGAAAACATTGTCCTTATCTCAAATTGAGAAATAGTTTTTCTCCCAAAACTTGAAACAAAGAAACTAATTATGTCATTTCTAGGGATGTGTTCCTATTGTTGTGTTTTAATCCCAAATTCTGCTCAGTTAGTTAAACCTTTAGCTGACATAATACATGGTAACAACTTGTCTTCAGATGACCATGTCACGTAGACGACCAAGGGGGACTAGGCGTTTGTAAGTCTTAAAAAAGCTTTTCAAAACCCTCCAACCTTAGGTTTGCCAAACCCTGAACTTCCATTCACTCAGACAGTGGGTGGACATTTGGACTGCATGACGTTTGTTCTCCTGCAGCCTCACGGTGACAGGCTCAGGCCTGTTGCCTATTTTAGCTCCATTAACATTGTTAGTGCCACATGTAGTTTCTCTGATCCTATTGGAGCAACGACCTTCACATTTATCTGCAGCACGTTATCTATGGTTACACACGTGTCTGCTTGATATGCCTAATGTCACTGTTAAACATTTTACAGTGCTTAACCCTGCTTCTCTTATGCCTGTGCCAGGAAAGGGAAAGCCGCATGACTGTTTGGCTGAGTTGCAACACACCTGTGCTCCGCGCCCAGATCTGACTGACACACCAGTGCCAAACTCAGATCTGGTTTTGTAGGTGGATGGGTCAGCCTCACGCTGCCCTGACACTGGACAGGGACAGGTAGGGTTTGCTGTAGTATCAGATTCAGAAACCTTAATTGCTAAACCTCTTCCCAAACACTTCTCTATGCAGGCTGCTGAACTCATTGCTCTCACTGAAGCATGTAAAACTGGCTGAAGGTTCGTCTGTTACAACCTACACAGACTCCAGGTACGCCTTTTGGGGTTGTACATGATTTTGGGGCATTGTGGAAACACCAAACTTCCTGAAATCTTATGGTAAGCCCATTTTGCATCACCAATTGATCAGTGATCTTATTTCCATCTTAGCTAGGCTAATACAAATGTTCTGCACACACACAGTGCAGCTGACTGACTTTTCACTTGCAGAATCAGTAGCTGCAGAATACAGTGGACAAGGGCAGAGTGCACCTTTAAAGAGGATGTGGCAGGGGCCGGACCAACACCTTGCCTCCCACACATTTGTTCACACATTTTGCAAAGTTGACACATGGGCCCATTGGACCATGTGTCAAAGGCGAGTGCATTATTGTTAAAGAAAACATGGTACACAAGGCCTTCACACATCATTTGCAGAAAAGGAAAATTTTGTAAAGCAGGCATTTGAACATATCATGATGAAATTTGTAGATTCCACACCGTCACAGGTGAAAAGTTTTTTTTTGTGATGGTTGATCAAAATGGTGGAGGTGTTTCCCGCTTCAGAACAACTGCTTCAGTGTTAGCAAAAGCTCTAAATGACAGAAATTATTATATTATATATATATAATCAAGTCGGTTGTCAAGTGTAACGGCACGTTAAGAACAAAACTATGTACGGTGAATGAGGGTAAGAACGCGCGTAACCTCATCCTTTGAAATTCTCTTCGGCAGACCACCCAGTGTGGGGGTTAGAAGCTTCTAGAGCGCCCCTTCCCTCATCAGCTCTGTGTGAGCATGATATGTTAGAGTAGTGTGTACAATTGTCTTCTGCTCTCTCTGCCATAAGAATCCAGGTTTCTGCTGCCCTGCCCCACCCAGCTGGAGGACCGCTCCACACGCTGCAGCCAGGAGATTTCGTAGTCGCAACAAAACTACAGGAGGAAAAACTGGCAATCCAAACGCTGGCAAGGCCCCTTCCAGGTTCTTCTGGTCACCCACACGGCAGTGAAGGTTGCTGAGCGGGTTCCGTGGATCCACGCACCACACTGCAAGAGGGTTCCAGGACCAGGGGACAAGCCAGTCCCGCCAGACGCCCGGAAGTCCGTGGCCTGACAGATGGCATTCTGTGTCACCAACGTTGCAACACAACACACACCAGAAATGAGGCAGTGGTAAAGACTGACTCCGACGGTGTGTCACGTGCTGGTGGACAAACCTCTGACACCAGAAGAAATCCATGGCACCAGAAGCAAGACCGCCTGATCTACAGCCTGGTACTGCATCGACCAGCCACCCACACACACACAGCACACCCTGAAGGGCACAGCAGACTCGCTGTGACAATGGAAGAACACAGGAAGAGACAGACATGGTGTATGACACAGATGTATTCTTGTTCTCTGTTTTCTGTCTGTGTTTGTGGGGGTAGCATTTTTGTTGTTAGACAGATATGATAGAGATAAATCTGACATCATTTATTCTAACACCACTTCTTCTCCCATTGATGTTACTACAGATGCACAATACACACGCACACTCAGTTTTCAGTCATCAAATAAAGGGGTAAAATGAGCAGAGCGCTCTTCACCTTTCTCTAGACAGTATTGGAAACCAGGGTACAAGAAATATAAACAAAGCAACAACCTTAAGACAACAGACTTCATGGTAGTAGCTAATGCATCAACTACCTTTCTGTTGCAACCATGCGATTACTTTCAGTCCGAAAATGACAAAATCAACTAAAATGATTAACATTGTGTAAAATAAATGAGTTCTTTCTTCTGACAAAGACAATGCATTCATATTCCAACGTATGACTAGGTTCAATCAGCAAATTTACACGCGATGTAGGGATCAATGATTAATGTTGATTAATTGTTTCCCCACTCACAGAAACGGGCTTCACCCATAAAACCACTCGTGCTAAACCTAATTAACTATTTGTGCACTGACTGCACACTACTTTAAGAGCTTAATGTAAATGATAGTTACAGTAGCAAATTTGTTTCGGGATTCTTCCGGTAGGGTTTAGTTAATAACGCACATGATATGATAAGACACATGAAAGTTTGGAAAATCTGACCGCGTCATGTTTGCGGGTTCAGCGATTTTCCTAAAACCTTGTGAGCTATGCGTAACATGTTACTTCGCACCAGATGGGTCTAGATTTACTGTTAGCAGCTCAGGGGGGGCCACTGTCATGTATTAGGTGATCAATGCTGCACATTAATCCCAGACATTGAAGGTAACCTCACTGACACCGTCCATCAGCTAACCCACTCGCCATTAATCTTAGGATTTAAGATGTCCCTCCACATTATTCAGGGGCGTTGGGGCGCTTGGATTTTGGGGAGGGGTGGAAGGCTTGGATGGGGAATATTGTGGTTCCAGTAATCTCTGTGATCTGTTTCTGTTTTAAGTATTTGTTGTATTTCCCATTAATTGAATATATTTTCTTTGTTTCTCTTGAAAAAGTTCAGTATCAAGCCTTACAACCAAAGATGATGTCCTGAATTGTTCCATTGCCTTGCCTCTACCATGAGCGGTTGCAACTCGGACTCAGCTTCCGACTTTGAGTAGTTCCTGATTCATAGAATGCATTTGACTCCTCATCTTCTTTAGACTAGATGTATAGTAGCTTGTGCCCAGAGGCTAAAATCCCTCACAGAAAAGTGTTTTCCTTTTCTTTTTATTGCATGTATGCTTTTGGTAATTTTCAAATGTATGATGATTAAGGTTGTAATCAAAAGTGGGAATGTGATGGAAAATTACATAGACAATGATTTCTACATAGCAATGACTGCTTCTGTGCTTATTCAGTTCTTTTACATTCGTAAAAGCAATCTGTGTTTTAGGTTTAACCCCCCAAGCCTCTAAACATGTGCCTCCCTATTTCACCCCTTGCCTCATAAACGACGTATCTGCCTCCTACGACACCTCCTGTTTTGGGCCCTCGTCCCCAGGGACAGCAACCAGTGTGACTCTGTTTATCACCGGAATAAACAAATGGCAAAATTCGCTGCCCAAACTCTAGGTCGAGGCGAACTAATCTATGCAAAAGATAAATCTCTGAACTTCTAAGGTAGAATGCACACGACTACATTTGTTATTGCGTCAACAGATGTACAGAGACAACACTGGCTCCGCAAGTCTGAAGAATGAGATGAAGTGTTTTGTTTAGAATCAAAGGGTTTTTTCCAAAACATGATAGCTTTCCTCAGGGGGCAGAAGAGGATATAAGGGTTTGTTCAGTGTTACACAGACACCAAATGTGTGGTGTCACTTGTTACTGTTTCATTGTGAACTGCCATTCTCGTCATTTTTGTTTGATTGTTCTCTCGAGAAAATAATTAAACTCTTCACCGAATACCCAAACTTTAATCCAGTCTACAGCCTGTCTTATTTTGTTTCAAC
>NC_045734.1:21890710-21906720 GCF_008692095.1 Etheostoma spectabile | reverse complement strand
GCAGTGATTCAGGGGCCCCCTAGGGGTCACGGGCCCCCTATTGAAGATCTCTGCTTTAATGCCTGTGATGGGAAAATTACATAGACAATGATTTCTACATAGGCAATGACTGCTTATCTGTGCTTATTCAGTTCTTTTACATTCGTAAAAGCAAATCTGTGTTTTAGGTTTAACCCCCACAATGCCTCTAAACATGTGCCTCCCTATTTCACCCTTGCCTCATAAACGACGTATCTGCCTCCTACGACACCTCCTGTTTAGGGCCCTCAGTCCCCAGGGACAGCAACCAGTGTGACTCTGTTTATCACCGGAATAAACAAATGGCAAAAGTTCAGGCTGCCCAAACTCTAGGTCAGGAGCGGAACTAATCTATGCAAAAGATAAATCTCTGAACTTCTAAGGTAGAATGACAACGACTGACATTTGTTAGTGCGTCAACAGATGTACAGAGACAGCAACTGGCTCCGCTAAGTCTGAAGAATGAGATGAAGTGTTTTGTTTAGAATCAAAGGGTTTTTTCCAAAACATGATAGGGCTTTCCTCAGGGGGCAGAAGAGGATATAAGGGTTTGTTCAGTGTTACACAGACACCAGAATGTGTGGTGTCACTTGTTACTGTTTCATTGTGAACTGCCATTCTCGTCATTTTTGTTTGATTGTTCTCTCGAGAAAATAATTAAACTCTTTCACCGAATACCCAAACTTTTAATCCAGTCTACAGCCTGTCTTTATTTTTGTTTCAACAAGGTCTCTTCTTCATTTTACAAATTCCTCCCTCGCTGAACAGAAACTTCACACAAACTTGGCGTTGTCGGCAGGATTTCAAGGAGGGATCGAACGGGACTCCGCTGGTGACTGAGACAGCGCATCCAGGGATCTGGGATCATGCTTAAACCTCGCCAAAACATCTTTGAGAGAAGAGGGTCAGAACGCGGGAGGGCCGCTGATTCCACTCTGAAATCCAAACGAAAAGGAAGCAATTTCAAACAGCGGGGGTAAGTTAGAATTTCAATTTTAAACAATTTGAATTGGATACCGAGACACCGTGTGAGACAAAGACTGACCAAGGTTTTCACTGGGATTTTTGGTGAAAGTTTTTCTTTTGTTTGGGAAATTTTAGGTTTTACAAAAACCAGAGGAAAAAGGTATTCGTGGGTTTAAACATCCAGGTTGTTGAACAGAATAAACCACTAATTTGACATCATCTCATCAAAACCGGGAGTAGGACGGGTGACGGATAGATTTTGAAATCATACAGATACAGTCATCGTAGCGCCTATCTGGATTTTCATCGAGAAAAATCTATCACAGATAAACAGTAATTGTAGCTTAATTAAGTTCAGCTGTTTTCAGGTTTTTTTCGCAAAGTTTACCGAGAGACTAACTGGGCCGTTAGTGGACGATTATACGAAAGAAGTACTTCACTTACTTGTTCATTCACTTTTAGAAATGGGCAATAGGACAAAATCACACCCGTCTTCAGGCCCGGTGGTTCATGAGATGGTGAAAAAATGGTCCACCAACTTAGATTGTTGGTTTATTGGACCCTAAGCATGGCTCCCTAAAAATGGCTCTTTGAGTCCCCGGCCCAGGTCTCTTCTTCATTTTACAAATTCCTCCCTCGCTGAACAGAAACTTCCACAACATGCCTTATCTGTGACTGATGTTCAAGTCTCCCTTTTAACAAATATGTAACTTGTGTGGCCATATAGAAAGAGCTGCTACAGTGCTATTACAGTGATTCCCCGGCTGCAATGACGGTGCACTGATGCAGAGCGCAGAGAAGGAAGACCCAGAAACACTGACCAATCAGAGCAGACAGGGCTTGTTCAGGAGGAGGGCTTAAAGAGACAGGCGCTAATACGGAGCGTTTCCGACAGAGGGGAAATACAGGCATATTCACGCAAACAGTAAGAGAAAAATAATAATAAATAACAAAAATAACGTTTTTTGAACATTAAAGCGTGTAAACACCGGTATATAGAAACCCAAAAAGTGTGCGCTGAAAATGAGCATAATATGGGACCTTTAAGGAATAACTCATCAAGCAATCATATGAACACTTTCAAAATTATAATACAAACACCATTCATTTATTGGTATATATTTTATAATACTTTATAGGTATCATTCTGTTAAATACATATGTACTAAGCCAGGGATTCACATTTAGTCCAGGTTCAGTGCAGTGATGACCAAACACCTCCTCTTTTGTTCAGAACACAGAAGTGAATGTTGAGCACAATGGAGGAGCTAATGCTCGACACATCACTTTATCATTTGTAATTGTTTCACCTTATTTCTATTCCTCTTTATTGTACTCCTCCAACCTCTTTTTTTCTGTAGACTAATGCTTTTCCATTGACTAAGGTTGAATTTCACCGGAGGAGGGACAGAGCGGTCTCCCTGAGGTCCTCCTTTATGGCGCCAACATAAACCAGCTGGGAATGCATTGTGGGTCAGCTGTAGAGTCAGGCACGCGGGTCCGATAGGGTACAATCAGTAATCAGTTTAGGTCCAGATTGAGACAATGAGGTTTGGTTTAGGCTGGTTTAGTCCAGTTTTGAATCCATCTAGATCCTTTAGGGGCCATTAGGACAAATAACATCAGTAAACTTAGGACCAGATGCCGTTGAGCTTGCAAGGTAACAGTGCAATGCAAAGTATGTCATGATGTAAATGTGGGAAGGAATATCTGAGTCAATTATTTCTTACAGTGCTGAATGCTGTCTTGAATCTAACAGTAACACACCTTTGAGCTTTCTCTGGTGATTCAATTTGTGCCAAAAAAGCTCAAGATATTTGACAGAAAAAAAGAGGATTTGTTTGAAAAACTTGTCTCTGGTGCTCCGCAGAATAGAATAGTTTCAAGTCTTAGGGGTGGGATGCATTCATGCTTTTGTCGGTGAAGCAGCAGTGGTAAGGATCCTGGTGAATCTTGGTGGAAAATCAAAGTACAAGGACATCTTGATCTCCTAAAGAAACAGTTCTGGCTCTGTGGTCAAAGGGTGCTTGGAGTTGTCACTGTTGAGGGGAAAAAGGCATCAAAGGGACAGTGGAGGCACACCCTGTTAGGTGGTGTGTGCATGTTTGTGTCTATGCACCTTTAAGTGCGCCTGAGTGTGTGTGTGTGTGTGTGTGTGTGTGTGTGTATGTGTGTGTGTGTTTCTGTGAGTTAGTGTTTCTTCAAGAGGTCAGGTTCTATAGCAGCTGATGTGTCTTCAGACAGACACAAATACATCCAGTCCGAGTTTTATCCGCTTTGAGTGTGCACAATGACATCAAACCAGGATCCGCAGGCTCATTTAAACTAGTTTTATTGTAGTCGGCATAGATTAATCCAAAGAGAGTCCATTCTGTTGTCTCCTTCTGCAGACCAGAGCTGGAAAGATGCAGAAGGTCTCAGAGGAAGGGGTTGTGGCTGTGTGTCTGTGACTGAGTGCGCTGTGGTGGTCGTGGAGAAAGGGGGAGCAGGGGCTGTGGGAGGTTGGAGGGAAGGTCTAGGAGTCCAGCGGGAGGTTGTGTGAGAGAGGAGGGGAGGATGGGTGGCTGGTGGGGCAGAGGAAGGGGCAGCGACGGGCTGTAGGAGAGCATGTGTGGGGGAAGTGGGGATGTAGAGCATGGTCTCATTTGGTTGAGGGTGAGGCGAGGCTGGTCGCAGTGGAAGGGGTTGGTGGGAGACGGAGAACTCAGACCTGAGAAGACAAAATTGTATATGTGGGAGACCTTTTAATAATATCATAATTATGTTTTTTGTAAGTACAGAACATGAGGTATTTAATAATAGCTTGTTACCTAAGAGGAAGGGGTTGCTGAGCATCTTGCTAGATGGGTTGGAGGGTATGAGAGCGTCTAAATTGACCAGCGAGGCCCCCGTAGCTCCTAGGAAGGCCTCTGGGGTTCGACACATACGTGGAGCTGGGGCGCTGAGCGGGGGTGCTAGCCGGGACAGGTCAAACATCTCCGGGCTGGCCGACTCTCGTCCATTTACCAGGGGTTTTACCGGCGTGTCAGCCCCAAATGGATCTGGCTTAGAATCTGCAAATGGGTCAGTGTCTGCCACTACCCCAAACAGCTCTGCATCTGCATCAGGAACAGAAAAAAGGATTGCAAAATAGTTATTGAGGGGATATTATGTAATATGATGCATATATGATCATTTAAAGGAAGTTACCATAAAGTGCCTTATGCACAATACTCCAATATCAATAAATAAATGTGTTCCTGTGCTATTGTATTGAATTACATTAAAATGTGATCCTGTTGCAGTGTCCTTACCTGAGACATTTAATGCATTGCAGTACAATACGATGTGATGCTACATGTGAAATAATCAAACACAGTAGGCTAACTTTGGTCTTACTGTTCTGTGCATCTAAAGTACATCATATGTTATGTGTACTATTGGTCTATCTGCTGTCAATGGGCTCATGTTGGAAGAAGATTGTTTTTCTTTCCAACCACTGTCAATGCAGGAGACTTATTGCTTCGGTAAGATCCAAATGTAAAGTAAAATCCAATGTACTTCTGGCTGCCTTGTACTGAACTACCTGTGGGACTAGCAGGTTGAGGGGAGGACACTTGAGGGACATCCTGTTTAGGATTCTCTTCTTCCTGTGCAGCAAACGGATCTGTCTCTTCACCACCTGCTTGTCAAATTGAAAACATTAGAATCTTAGGAAGAGTGCAGTGCTTACATCTTTTGACATACTGTATATTACATTGTATATGCATTTTTAATGAGGCTGGCGTTCTTAAAAAGGGACCTCCATCGGTTGGGCTGTCCCAGTCATGATTGACAGGGCTGGGGGAGAGAGGTGCTGCTTCCCAGGGGTCTGTGCGTGAGTCCGCACATGGAGCCCAAGGATTGGACGTGTTGGAGGATAAGGGAGGGGCCGTCCACGGGCTACCAATCACAGGAGTGCTGGAGTGAACCGCTGTAATGAGAGATTAAAAAACAACTACACAAAACTCAGTGTGAAGCGTTAAAAACACCCAACCTCACAGAATGGGTATGTCTGAGCCACCCACCTACAGAGTCCCAGGGGTCAGAGGGGATGTCACCGGGTGGTTGGGCAGAGTTCCAAGGGTCTCTAGGCTGAGGTGGTGCCTCCGATGAGGGGCCAAATATGTCCACAAGGTCCAGCATAGCTGACTGCAGAAGGAGACAAAATCCTTCTTAAATCTGTGCCAAACATTCTCAAGTCAAGGTTGCTGGATGTGTTTTTTTGGAGGAGAGTATACAGATGCTGCTGCAGTTACTGTGATTGTGTGATTTAAACAACAATTACTTTAAAACACTACTGAGACATTCTTAGTTAAATTAAGTAGTTGTGTGTAAATTTATCAATGAGGAAACTATGCTGGAATGTTGTCCTCATGCTGTGTTAGTTAAAACTGTATCACGGTTTAATTAAAACCATTTTTCTTGATACATTTGAATTTTTCAGATACCCTAACAGATAGTGTTTATTTATAGGTTCAGGAAATTGTCATACTTTCTAAGCTAAATGAACCATTTAAAAAATCCAAATGATTTCCTGAAAAAAGGCATTGTTTTGGAGGTACATAGTTTTGACGGCGATAATCTACTTAAGTCATACTGACAGTGCTAGCTTTGTGCACTTACCTAGGAAAATCTAAGCACACTTTAAAAGAAATATTGTTTCCTTTGAGCGTGAATATGCACAATAATTTACAGCCACTGTCGTGAAAATCCATTTAGAACAGCAGAGCAGTTTAAGTGTCAGTGTGAGCTTTATAATTATTCACTGGTCCATTATTGTTGAGTCTGATTAATTCATCAGAAGGCCAAGACTCCAGACATCAGATGTGCTTGTGACCGTATATATATTCTTTATGTTTTGTTTGGTAGTGTGTGTATGTTGGCAATGAGACTACAAGACATAATGCAGTGAAACGAGTGCAAAGAGTTTAGATGACTCTGCACCAGCTGGCAGAGCAGCATCTCACGGCAGAGTAGGCAGCAGTGGAGCCTGCTGACATGTTTACTGTTCACTTTAAAAATACCATTTGCATATGCACATATGGTATCATTGTAACAACACTTTGACATAAAGTGCAGTATGGACAAAATGTTCACATAACTAAAAACATTGGAAACGGCGTGCAGCTTTCACTTATAAATTACAAGCCTTTTGGTGATTTAAAAGCAAACCAGAACTTTCACATGAGAAAATATCTATCAAATATCACACTATTTGTTCACTATGTGTGGTTGACATTTTCAATTGAGGGATATAACCCAACACTAAAAACTATAGTATGCGCATTATGATAACATGTTAAGTGTGTATTTGGAAACGTGTTAGCATAGAAATTGCTCATGTGGAGTCATATACAGTAAGAACATGTAATGGTAATATCAGGTAATTTATTTTTGCACATCTATAAGCACATGAACAAAATGGGCACCTTAGTTTTTCTGAACTGCTGTTTATTAAAATTGCATTATTCACCTTTCATATAAACAAACATGTCAACATCCTGATCTTAACAATGTGCATAAATCAAATCAAATACCCTTCTTGGATCTCTCATCTCTGCACTATTGTGCTACACTTTATTGTAAATTTTGTAAATGTTAGATTGGTTTCTATTTGGTTTGGTCATTCATAAAAAAAAAATCTGTGTTTAACATCAATAACCTTGATTTTCTAAATATGTTCATTCATATTAGTTGTTTAAATCTGTAACCATGTGACATTTCTATTTTATTGTAAATGATAATTCTTTTCCCTCAACATTGTGGTAAAGGGTAGCAATTTAAAACCCCCTCTAGTCAAAAATGTATTTAGCTTAATGTTCCTTCACTTTATTGTTTGAGCTTCACTGTGCAAAATGATGTACATGCAGAGTTCGTTTTCACATCCAGCTGACAGGGGAAATTTTCTCTCTGCTCACCTTAAATCGGAGTTTAACATGTACCATAGACAGTTAAAGAAATGGACAAAGCCACGCCAGAGACTTGCAACGGAGAGCAGTGAATAATTATTATTATAAGAAGCACTTTTCCGGTGATGGCTGAACGTTACTGCGCAGCCTCCAACTGAGCTTGACGCTGAGATGTTACATGAGCAACCTGTCTGAAAGTTATAAGTCTTCTGGTAGCTGTGCCAAGAGAAATCTCAATCATTCCCAATCTTTCAGAGATGGAGAGCGTAGGTATACTTTATGTTAGGAAATAACATAGGCACATGCTAAGTATTGCTAATTAAAATGCTAGTTAACATTAAACTTAAACAGCTAATGTAAGCCAAAACTGCCTGCGAGCTTCTCCTGTACTGTACGGTAATGTGTCTATTATGCTACAGAAAGTAGTACATTGTCGTGTTTCTTTAGCAATAAACAATAGACAAATAAAGTCTTTAAACGCATCAGATGTAAAGTTATTTGCTGTCAAAGTGGGGCCAAGATGAAAGTCAATGGAATGCTAACGGAGGGTGATGGCTTGTTGGAAACAGAAGGGCTCCATAGGAGGAACGCTTTGCTGAGGTAGGCTTACCCCCTTGACATGTACATATCAGCAAGATTTTATGACATCACTACTAGTCTGGAAGCCAATCCTGGTTTACTAAGCAGCTTACGCAAGTGTGATGTGGAAACCTGAAAACTCCAGGTCTCATACAAAAACAATGGACTTTTCTGCAAGGTACAAGACATCTTGTGTCCAGCCATTAAACTTTTGAAACTAAGAATATTTGCTTATGAATTAAATTCTGGTTTCAATGAGGGAGAAAGAGTAGATGTATTTGACACAGATATTATTTTAAGTCAAGTATGTTTTGTATCTAATATAGTTTTTTTTGCTATTCATATTTCTTAAACCATATCTGAAAGGGATCTTAATCTCTCTACACCCGTTACAAATTGTACATTAAGCTTCAGATAAAAGGACAGCCATTAATTAAATGTCATATTTTAATGTGTGATGATGCAAGACATGATGTATGACATGTATCTGACCTTGTGAATATGTCAGGAATTACATCAGTCAGAGAACCATTGGGAAGCTAACTTTACTGTTTTCCCCCCATGTCTTTATTTCCACACTGCTTTTTCTATGGGGCACATGAAAGTACCCGTAATTCTATGATAAGCAGCCTAATATGAGCAATTACAAGTCATGGGGACTTTTACATAAGACAGGTGGTGACTCTGATTGACTTGTTGACAGGCCAGTGAATAAAGAAGCTGGTGTGCTACAATATAAGAAGTATGCTTTCAGGGAAATGTCATGCAGAGTTTAAGGTTAGACAAGACAAGGAAATTGTCATTCAGCCGGCACGTCTTTCTTCTCTCTCAGTTCTCTACCGTTTCTCTCTCAAACCTCCCTCATTAGGCTGATCTATGTCTTTTTGTCTTGTTTTCCTCCCTATCCTATAGTCAGCACTACAAACTTCACTTCATTCTCTAAATGCTTGCCAAAAAAACACCTACAAATGCACCTGCCCACCTCTCCATGCAAACACACACTCAAGTAGCAAGCATGCATACACTGTACAGTGGACACACATTTTTAAAACTCACCTCCTGTGTCCCTGACTGACTCTCTCTTCTGCTCTCATCCAGGACCTTTTGTAACAGAGACTCGTCTCCTTGGCGACAGGAGTGCTCCTGCAGGGGCGGCATTGTGACATCATCAACATTATCGCCACGGCCATGAGCATGGATACACACCCACGCGGGCATCTACACGCCAGCGTCAGTGAAACAGCCTTTGTTTGGCCCAATAAAACGAATGCAGCTCTGTTGGCTTTTTTGTGCTGTTGAAATATTTAGTTGACAAAAAGAAGAGGAAGAATGCAGAGAATGTTTCACATGTAGAAGTCTGAACATTTCTTGAGTGAGAAAAGAGAGATGTATGTTGGAGATCCAGTGGGACATACAGCAGATGTCCTGGACAAGAGTAAGCTGAGTGAGGAAGGAAAAACTTAGAAAGTAAAGTGATTTGCTGGCCACAGAAAAGCAATTTAGTTAAGCTATCAGAGCCATATCACACATTACAGGGTACTGTATCACACAGCTAAAATGGTAAGAAGTGAAGTGTGTTTCTGTTTGTGTGTGTGTGTGTGTGTATCTGCTCATACTCCTTTTGGCTAAGGCTCAAAGCAATGTGTAGTTGTGTATCTTCATCCATCTCTATGGTAACAGGGGAAGGAAGGACTAGCTGGATGAAGGTGGGCGAATGTTCAGAACATTTGTAACATAATTTGTATTATTGGAATCACCAAGAGGAAATGAGTAGAGGTGTGATGAGATCTCATACAAGATTAAACGTGACAAGGTTAAAAGGTGCAGAGCAGCAGCCTTGAAATTAGCATAGAAATTCCCCTGCCCGTTCTCCAAAGTTGACTCCGAGTTTACTTTGCAGAGCAATAGCGGAAGACAAAAGCTGCCTGTAAAACCCAGCGTTGGAACGTTAGAGAGTACCGCCGCTCTCCCTTTTTCCTAGTCTCACTCTATCTCTCTTTCTCTCTCTCCCACTCTCTCTCTGACAAATTCAAATACAGAAAATTTGGTCTCAACTACTGCCAAAACGCTTGGCTGTCTGAGTGAAGAGACTCTCTCCACCATACATATGGAATAAGCAACGGTGTAACAGACAGTTATACAGAAGAAAAGCCAGTTATCTGAGTATGTGGCAAAACCATTCAGTGCTGGTTTTTCATTTTGTGACTTTGGATTGAATAAAGGACTATTTTTTCAAACTTTTCATTGAAGTTTTCTGTAAAATAGTTTTAAAATCTTCTTGATCTTGTGAACCCAATCTTTTGTCTCGTCTTGTCTCGTGAGTGGGTGTCTCGCCCTTCCCCTAGCAATGAGACATTTGTGACTTGAATGCAGAGTAAGAGAGTGTGTGTGTGTGTGTATGTGTGTGTGTGTGTGTGTGTGTGTGTGTGTGTGTGTGTGTGTGTGTGTGTGTTTGGTTAGAGGAAGGGTACTGTCACACTCAAAGAGCTAAAGGAGATTAGATTACACATTGTCACAATTATGTGTGCATTTGTTGTTTTACCTTCTGACTCTCCTCCCTGCTCATGGCTAAAGCCAGCTGGAGCTGCAGCTCCTCCTCGCCGCTGGTCTGTGGCCGAGCCTGCTCCAGGTCCGAGGCGGCGCGAGGTGACGATGACGAGGCTGCAGAGGGAACAAGTGAAACCAGTTTGAGGGGTGGTGCAATTGACGCGGGGAATGCATGAGCAAACGCATAGAGACGTGGAGCACAAGAAGTGCTAGGCTGATTTCAATATTTTTAGGCCTATGCTGCAGTATTGATAATCTATGGTGGATTGTCCAAAGTGCTGAGCTGCAGCACAACATGCATTCCATCAGGGATCAGCCTTAATACAAAGAAGAAGTGTATATGTTTACTGCTCCATCTATTTATTAATTGCCAACTCATTAAATAAGCTGTTCAGTGCTCCAAGTAAGTTTAGACTTTAAAGCAGCTATAAGCTGGTAGTGATAAACTTACAGAGAATTATCACCAGACTCTTCAGCTCCCCTCAGCTTTACAGAGCTTTATATCAAGTTTGAGCTCATTGTTTAGCTGTCTGGAAACTCTGCTGTTTTGATTAATTTTTACCTCTCTCATGGCGTCGTTTTCAGCCACAGCAGGCAGCTGTTTTCAGTGAAAAAGCCCTAAAAATGCTAGCCTCACTGTAAAGTCAGCCTCTACAACAGTGAGTGTTTTTGGCTCTCTGGCCTCACATTGCAGTAAAGAGACCAACACAGCTTAGCAAACCACAATGCAGCAAAGAGGACGCTAAACTAGAAAAACTAGCGACAAGCGACCCACACAAAGGTCAGAGTTATGCTTTATCGGAAGTGTTTTATGTTTTGTGGTTTTTAACAGTCTCCTACGCATACTGGATGAGACTCAGCACCACAACACAGACTGTTAGCAACTAGCTGGTGAACATAGTGGAGCATTCCTCAGCTAAAAGACCTGATATTTTGCTTAGGAGATGGAGGAGACCATAACCATAGCTAAAAGAAGATAATATATTAAACTTGCATTCATCAGGTGGACAAAAACACTCCAAGTGAATGATAATGTTGCTTTGCACTGTAACTGTGCTGTATTTATATAGTGCTTTTCCAGTCTTAACAACTGCTCAAAGCGCTTTTACATCTACAGTAAACATTCACCATTCAGTGTCTTGCCCAAGGACACTTCGACAATGACTGCAGGGGCGGGGATCAAACCACCAACCTTCCGAGTGGCAGGCAACCGCTCTACCACTGAGCCACAGCCGCCCACTATGAGTGTGCAAATAAGCAACTAACCCTAACATGTTTGCTATATTTGTCCCCAAGTGGTCAAAAAATCAGTTGTTACCAGTTTTAATACTCACAGTTGAAGGAGGACGGAGAGCCTCTGGATCTGCTGAATTCCTCCCCATACAGCACAGCCATGCTAGGCTGGCTTGTTCGCCTGCCTGGGTGGTAAGAAGGAGGTATACCTCCATACACACTCACACCTCCACCGCCACCCCCACCCCCTCCGCTGCCTCCCCCAGCCATTCGCTCCTTGGTCTTTAGGGCTTGACTCCGCTCCTGGCGGAGCCGCTCCTCGTCCCGGAGGAGACACACTAGTTGGCGTGCTTTTTCTCTCACATTGGCCCCCTGATCTCTGCCGTCACGGTCCATGTACTGGAAGTCGCGTAGCGTCTGGACACCACACAAATAAAAACACATTTTCATGATCTTTTAAAGATGATATTGAGCTTTAAAAAAAAAGTACAAGTCAAGTTATGGTTAAGAAGATGCTGGAAAACCTCAATAATCTCATCCTCAGGAATGCGACAATGTTCCAGTTAAGTCAGAAATTGCAAACAGACATTAAACACATGATCCGCATAAACAATAAAGCAGCTCTGTTCCTGAGGCGTTCAGATTGCTGAGGTTCCCCTCTTGTTGCAGTCCAGTACCTGAATAGTGAATGCATTTTCACGGCACTGTTGAGCCACTCTCTCCGATCCTGTCTTCAGCAGGTAATCCAACAAAGTCAGGGCCTGGAATCAAATGCTGATCATCACACTGAGACTCCAAAATGAATCTATTCTACACATTGTAGAAAAATACATACAGGTAGCTATTACTAAATGCATCAAATGTATATGGATACGTACAATGAGATGGATATAGGAAATAATATTATAATAAGACTGTGACACTACAGCCATGCTAGCAGCTCTGTGAGGGTTTCCTTCAGCTAAATGCTAATGTCAGCATGCTAACATGCTTACAATGGAAATGCTAGGATGACAATGTTTAGCAGGTATAATGTTTACCATGTTCACTGTGTTAGTTTAGCATGTTAGCATGATAGTGTAAGATGTGATCTATTGAAATGGGGACATTTCAACTGAAGAAAGAGAAGAATGTAAGATGAGATTTCTTTTGTGAATATTATTGTTAACAGATGACCTTATTCAGCGTTACTGAAATAAGTCACATATAATCCATTAATTGTAGCTTCATAGTGTATTCTGTTCCTTGAATTAAAAAAGGGAGCTATCTAACATGTTGTGCATGTTGTTAGGTTGGCAGAGGGATATGATGATGAGATGATGAGGCATGTTTTGTTATGAGTCTTGAGTTGTTCTACTCTAGAAGAAGTGTCATCAGTGCTGTCTCCATGCTCTTACTCTATCCACGCTCCAAAAGTTCTTGTATATAATAACGACATGTTAATAGTTAACACTAACAATCACTAGCAATACAATAGGAACATCATTCAGAACTGAGATCAAATAAGATAGACTTTAGTGTCTTGAAGGGAATTTGTCTTGGACACATACACAGACAGCATATGCTGTTTAGGGAATACAACATAAAATTGTCAACCTTGCATCTAAAAATTGATTTGTTTCATACTGAAAACTCTGCTTTTAAAAAACCAACATGGCTCAGTTCAACATTTTGTTTAAACACAAAGATCCTCATCTCTCATCATGATTTTGACTTCAGATGATTTTCTGCGACTATACTTCAATGTGATGTTTGTTCACGAAACTAAATAGTCAACTTTATGAGGAAAAGTCAGAGGTTCACAAAAATTAGCAAGATACATCATCTGGGAACCATGGATATCTGTACCAAATTGTGTGCCAACCCATAGAGTATGATATGACAGTGTGAAAACGTTGACATACTGGTGGCGCAAGAGGAAGGTCAGAGGATCAGCACATGGATTAGAATATGTCCTCTAGAGACCTTGAACATCTGCTTTAGTCTGTGGCAATCCACCTAATAGTTGTCAATATATATTTCTCTCTGAACCACAAATGTAGGAAGAAAGTTAAAAAACTAATTTTAAAGAGGGAAAAGGTGAAAGGAGGAAAGTCGTGGTGAGCAGTCAGAGGGAAGCTAAAGAAACATAAAGCTAAAGTAAGCCAGCAGAGAGGAAGAGAGACACATACACAGAGAGCTGAACTGATTAAACCGAGCAGTCTGGCAGAAATCTTTCATGACTTCACCTTGTAGACGTGTCTCCAGTTCTTGCCGCTGTCGTTGAGGCGTTTCCACACCATGCCCATGACCTCAGCAAATGCCACCACATTGAATGTCAAGTCAGCGATCTCTGACATGAGAGACGAAGATGGGCCCCACGGGTCGTTCGAAGTGGCCTCGCGAACCTACCCGCCACCATCAGATGATGTACATTTATTCTCATATTTGCATCCATATAATGTTCTTTCTCATCCAAATCAACAGTGTCATAAGATTACAAAGTGAGAGAGAGTTTTGTTCTGAAATGACTTGACATCCGCGTTCATTTAAAGGAGTTTACCCTTCCTCAAAGTCTGACACATGAAAGCTACTGCACAATGACACTTCAGGAGAACACAGTTTAATTATAATACCTTGATTTCCGCTTCTGAATAGTTGTGCACAATATTCTTCACCTGCCGACGCAGGGCTGAGGTTGTCATGGTGACAGGTGATGGAGGATGTGGAGGGATAGAAAGTGGGGAAAAAAACACTCAACAACTGAAGAGAAAGGGTGTAAGGAGGAAAGTGGACTGGAGCAGGAGAGGAGAGGTATATGGCATTGAAGGCTCCTCTTCTCTGTCAGGACTTATAGGACGGCCCTGGAAGAAAGAGACACAACACATGCTTAAAAATAAAATCTAGTACTTTATGCCATTCTCAGCCTTGTAGGTTTGATCTAATGAGCAAAACCCCACCTCGTTGATGGGACAGTCTGAACCTACAGTTCAATGTTATGGGATGTAAAACATTTGTATGTTTCCATGGATTCATGGAGTAATGCTGTTGGCTTCAGCATGAGCCCTGTCTTGTTTTACTCTATATCGACACATGCATTTTGGCCAACTGGCACCATTAAAAATCAAACGATTTATCTATTAGCAGTTCTTGTTTGCAATGTGCCCATGCATGTACAGACAACGATCACCAGCTTACTTTGATGATAGAGAAATCTTTAAAATGTGATGATTCTCAGGTAGTTCTGGAGCCATTAGGGGCATCTGTTTTTCTGTGACTCATAATGGCAATGCTAATATGCTGATGTTTAGCGGGTATACTATGATAGTTTTGAAGGTATTGGTGATAAACCAAAGTCTTGGCCAAGTTATGACCTGATGCTACCAAAGCTGATAGATGCTACATTATTACATTTCAAAGACAATGCCATCCACAGGGCCGCAGCACGCCAAAAAACAACACGTCAAGTTTGCACTTGATTTATTTCTTTGCTATTCATGTCAATGTTAAAACCCCAACCAAAATACTGATGACTGAATGAGCGGCTCACAATTGGTGCCTGCTCAGGAAGTAGGTCATAAAAAAAGCGCTGGCTCTCAGGTGTCTGATGAATCTTCTTGACAACTTAATTTATTTAGGCCAACACACACATGCAGCTGCCTGACACACACACACACACACACATCTAATTTTTGTCTTCCAAATTGATATTTCAGAGAGGACACAAGGGAATCGATCGTTAAGTGTTCCAGTGATACTTTTCCCTCTGCCTGCAACTAAGCGTTCACTCTAACAGAACACACTTTACTCATTAAACCAAAGCTGCAACAGGGTGACCTCACTCAACTAAACTTCTTCTCATCAGTCATTGGCTCACTAAACAAAGTTACATATGGGATCACAAAGCAAAGCTGATGTGCTCTGTTTTTAAGATTTCTTTCTTGCAGTGCTTCAGGGAACAGCTAACAGCTAACAAAATTACCAAGATTTTTTTTCATACTGTTAGTCACTTCTTTCTGTGTTTCTGATCCTTTCCTACAATATGTATGAATTACTGTATGATTTATTTAATTTCTTTCAATTAGGGATAATAAAAACATACGCTACGATCGGCACTGGTCTGGTTATAATGTCTACCAGACGACAAAACATTTCTACATGGGTTGACATACAGTTTGGTTATATAAATCAATATATCATACCAGATTATCAGTATTTCGTGGTAAAATGTGCCTGTAAAACACCTGCCCGCAGGAGGCTTTTTTCAGCCCAGTAAGCCCGTTCATTGACCTGACCATGCATTTTGCTCATGACAACTTACCATAATTATATTTATTTATTTATATATGTATCATTATATTAATTATTGACTTTTCAAAGGCCTGTGTGCATTATTTTTTAATTGATTTCATTTTAACACCACTGTCCACTGCTGCTCCTCAACAGTTCGCAAAGACTGTCACACTGGAACATGTCATAGGATGCCTCATCCTGCTGAAAAGCAAACATCAGCAGAAGCACAAAGGAACTGAGATGCACACAGCAGGGGCAGGGACAGAAAAGTCTGAGGACGAGCCTGAGAGTGTTTGTACATGGGTGAGAGAGAGAGAGAGAGAGAGAGCCAGAGAGAGAAAGAGAGAGAAAATGAAGGGCATAAAGAAGAAAGTGAAGCTCAGCAACTTCAACCAGTATCACTTTTCTGCAAAATCATCTTTAGCTTTGTGTTCTGACACACACACACACACGCACACATGCACA
>NC_045734.1:21884155-21890700 GCF_008692095.1 Etheostoma spectabile | reverse complement strand
CACACACACACACACACACACACACACATACACACATACACATGCACACACACGTGCACAAAGGTAATGACAGGCTAGTGCTGTCTACTGCATGAGGTGTTTGAAACTATTGCCCTTTTCATCCCTTTGTCTGACCCTCACACCGCGACGTCCCTCACACCGCAATCTATATCAATAAAAGCAATACCACACTATGTCTACTAGGGGTAAGGGAAAAAAAATCTGAAAGTCGTGTGTATCGTGATTCTCTTGCAACCATTTTTAAAATTGATTCTTTTCCCTTAGAAAAAAAATTGTTTTAGGAATGCCTCATGATATATTGTTTCTAAGTGTATTTTTCAACTTTTTTCAATACACAATTTCAATACCTAAAGGGTAAATCTCATGACCGTCAGTGAGCCAATAAGCATGCAGCATGCTTTTACCAGTGTCTAATTATGTTTGTGATTGGCTGTCTGACATTACATGTCGTGGAGGCACGCATGCACACAAAGACGAGGGTGTTGTAGTAGGGGCTGAAAAATAAATATAAAGATTTATTTTGTATTGTGTAATGTTGTAATTGATTTTCGTTTCATAAATTTTTATTGGAAAAGGTTTAAAAACCGCTATCGAGGTCACTGTATTGGTAGTAACGTGACGATACCAACCTCTATCTATTACAAAACATTACTAACAGTATTTAGAGTAATTGGTGACAGAATGTCCAGGCCACATGCCATCAGAAACCACACTAAAATGTATATATACAGTATGTATATAATATTTATAATTTTTATAAGAATATTTATTTAAGATATTTAAGATGCCAATAGGTTACTTAAGTTAAGACATTAAGTGAAATTATTGGCGTTCAAAGATTAATGTGCACAGTTCAACAAACACCAACATGTGTTCTTTAAGCAGAAGTAGGCCTACAAGAGTAAAATCCATCCTGAAGTATAAAATATAGTCCAGCTCAGCTATGTATTTCGTAAAGTCTCATGCATCACAGAGACAGACAGTGGTGATGAAGTCATCCAGAGACAAACTGTGGAGCTGCTCTGTAAGTAATGCAACAAATGAATGACAGCACCCATGGTGGTTGTACTGGAATATTTTCTGATTCACAGCTATGAGCTGCTCTATTCAAATGACTCATCTGGGTGTAACAACTAACATTCACTCTGAGCCACAGTCACTACATCAAGATGGACCAACTCAAGGAAGAGTCACCTGATTCAATTGTTAACTGAAGTCGTGATGCTCAACTCCAAGGACAGTTGTCTCTTTATGCCTAGATACCAATTGAATAGCACAATGCAAATTATAGCCTATGCGTTTACTTCAGATACTACGTATACTACTACAACAATACATGCATGAACACACAAAGTTATACATCCAAGTAAGTAAGTGAGATTAATTAAGTTTATTAACTGATATGGTCTGGTCTGATGCGCCAAAATGCTCAAACACTGAGAACCTACGTCATCCCGTTGTCCAAATTGATGGATGCGCATGCGTGCTGTGACAGCAGGTGAACTGTCTATTTCAGGTGGTGATGGAGAGGAGGAGGGCGCTCATGCTGGGTCTGCGTAATGCATTACCCAACCGCCCCACCGACACCCCCACACATTCTCTCTCTCTCTCTCTCTCTCTCTCTCTCTCTCACACACACACACGCACACACACTATTGCGGTGGATTCCCTGTGCAGTCTGCCATGTGTAGCACAGATTCCTGTAAGGCCAGCTGCCACTGGAGTTGTCTGTTACATGTAGGTCGGCAGCTCAATAGGCTACATTGTAGATTACATAGGCTACTCACTTAAAATTAGAATTATTTGCACAAAAAAGCCAAAAGATTATTCCCCCGGTAATTTCAAAATGCCGCTTACCTTGCCCATTACTCATCTCTCGCCTTGTCCACTGAGCATCCTCGCCTCTCCGCTATCTCCTCTCCGCGTCCCGATAATACCCCCTCCGCTGGGATCGGCTAAGCAGCAGAGCAACCACAATTATCTCCCTCCGCTCCTATATCCGGCAAACGTGAGGAGAGAGAGGAGCCGAACAGAGTGTTCTCTTGAATGGGAACGTTAAAGCGTCTAAACCCAGGCCTAACCTGGAGGATGCGAGTCGCTCAGGCAGTCAGTGGTGAAATCCGCATAGGACAAGGATAAGCCAAAGCACACGACTCACTCACTCGCTCTCTCACTCAGGCAGCCCCATCCACACACGCATACAACACCGGCAGGCCACGCACGCACAGCATACACAATCACAACGGCGAGAGAGAGAGAGGCAGGGACGGGGGCGCGCCGTTTGCAGAGTCGGCGGTACCTACTATCATCCGCTTTTGTGAGTGTTAATATGTGAATGAGACAGAATGAATATTACTCCACATCTGCTGTGCAAGACCACCAAAACGTTTATTAATTTTCACAACAAATTAAGGTAGAAACACATTTATTACATCTGGTTCCATATGTTCAGTGGGTTCCTGTACCTGCCTCTCACTTGTTAGTAGTGTGTTTGTGCTGTTCATCTTCCTCATTTAGATCATCCATCAGGTCACACAGGTTGTCCACCAGGTCTTCCATCAGATCATACACCTGACAGATAGATACACATAGATTAATGGATTCATAGAATATAAGACTGTGGAAAACCTTAAAAGGTTACTTGAGTGATTTGGTTGCACTTCCATAAAATTGGGGGGGTTATGAAAGACAGATTTTTAAACAAGTTAGGTAAACCGATTGAGCGGAATCCCTCATGACAGGTACCCTGGACTTAGTGTGAGACAATTGAAATACTTGCCTTTTTGTGCAGGAGGTTCCTGTAAATGTCCATCACCTCCGCCTCGTTATTTTGGTCATCAGGAGGTTGTTGACTGATGCTGTTGTCTGGAGGGGTATCAGTCAGTGGGGCTGATTCCTTCCCTTGCTTTTCCTTTGTTTGTTTCACCGCTTCCTCCTTTTTTTTACCCTTCTTTTTGCTGTCCTGTACACAGGGCAGGCACATAATAAAGACAGACATAAGTTAGTGATGAATGACCACGCAAGAGGATCAAATTTCAACAACGGGTTGGCTGATAAGTAATTGTGTGCATCTTTCATCCTGAAAAACTACCTCCCACGTATTCATGGTTTTTAACATTGGAAGATATGCACTGTTTAAGGTCAACTCTTAGGTTTGTGTGCGTGTGCACCACAGATGGCTTGAACAGGTCCAGATGCTATTAATTCACACCCTGGGCACACAGTTGGAAAGCAGGTGCACATTTGCGCACAGTGAAAAAAGTGTCCTGTTACCATGGTACCCTTTAAGTGATAGGCTGTACCTTACCTATGACTCAACCATCACACAGAGGAGAAAATCACTCAGCAAAATATACTGACATTTTATACCAGAATGCATCTTTAGTCAACTTCTAATTTTAATTTTTTTTTGCCTTTGATAGCTGATAATGGTGACACAAACCATTAGGAGAGAGATGTAACAGGTCCAAGGGAAGACCAGAACATCGTTTAAGTGACAAGTTTGAGCGACCATGACGCAGCAATTTCAAGGTCCGAAAGACGCTTCACTAGGCCTCCTCAAGTGTACTATTGTGATTAATGTATTACCAACAAAGTAAGTAATAATCAATATGTAATTCGCTCTTGAAAAAAAAACAGACAGGATTTCTAGTCCCTCCCTGTTTAATCAGCCAGACAATTTGAGCTATAGCTTTGCAGAGACCGTGGGACACCAGCGTCCTCATTAAGACTCTCAATCTCAGTGCTGACGAATAAAAGATTCTGAAATTCAGATTTGGGGCCTATTTGTGGGGCCTATTGAGGATGGGGGCAGAAAAACAATGATTTGCATTAAAATGGATGGGAACTAAGTGAAATGTTTAGCTCATTATCTCACCCAACCAGTCACAATGTAAAAACATGAATGTCCATGACCATATTCTATTGCTAAGCTATTATTAACGTCTCCTCTGGTGGACAACAGAGAATGATGGAGAGTATTAGCTTCCTGTACACACACAAACAGGAACAAAAACACACATGTGCAGACGTATACAGGCTTAAATGATTCAAGAACACAAACGTGTATAATTACACAAATGAAGATCAACGCAAACTCCTTCAGGAAGACTTTTAAATAACTTTAATCACCATTATCTCTTCCTAAAACTATTCAGCTGTTAACAGGCGTTCTCTTTTCAGTAAACCAACCAGAACTGGCCACGGAATTCATGATCTAATCACGGCATGACATCCTGCTTTAAATGTCTTCTTTCCTTGCTATCAGCTGTCTTTACAGGCAAACGTGCAACCCTCCTCCTCCCCTTCACCTTCGGGCATGTTAACCACGACAACCTGAGTTCTTTTCCGGCAGTAAGGTCCTACGTTCGGTCTTTGGGTTCCCTCTCCACCATAACCAGTGTCTAGGCACCATCGGGGGGGGGGGATATGGCTTGGCTTCTCTACCCCTTTTATTTATTAATATTTTTAATGATGGAATCTAATCCCCAAAGACTGTACATTTCTTATTATGCACATGTACAATAAATCTTGGCATATCTGCAACATAGTCTTTCCTGTTTGTAATGGTTATACAGTTATATTTGGTGGCACAGGTGCTCCTTCTATAAAGTAAACCAACCCTTTAGTGTTATGGAGAACAGAAGCCAGCAAGCACACAACATAACATATAATACAGTGCTTCAGAAAACTATCCAACAGAACATAATGTTGCAGGTATATGCATCACTGAGAACCAGGCAGAAGGTGGCCGGGTTTTGAGGAGACAGTCAGTAGTAACAAGAAAACAAAAGTTGTCTTGATGAATGGCTGATGAATGAATAAATGAATGAATGAATGAATGAAGGAATGATGAACAGACAGCTTTACAGACGTACAGAAGGTGACTCATGGTTGGGTCAGCTGAAAGTCTGCTGAAGTGATATGTCTTGATACTTTATTCATGCTAATAATGAAAACACTTTCAAATCTGCTGCCACACAGTGGCAAAACAGCCCATCATCTCCACAAACATACAGTATACTTTTTGTTTCCCTCACCTCCATTGATTTGTCAGTATTTGCTGATTTGGACTCGCCTTTGTTGTCATCTTTAATTTTGGACCTTGCCCCACTCCTCTCCTCTTTAGCAGCAGCTCCTCCCTTTTTCTCACTCTTCTCATCTTTGTAATCAGCTTTATCTGCAATGTGAAGACAGAATAGTAGGCAGCATGAATCTTCACCAATCTATGTCCGAATGAAGGTCTGTGAGTCTCACCAGCTTCCAAGATTGGGGACTCCTCCTTTTTATCGAACCATGTGTCTCCCTCTGGAAGGCCCAGCAGGTTTCTGAGCCACAAGGCCTCACCAGCCATAGTGTCCAGCAGTTTCCTCCACAGCTGCTGCCTGCAGGGGGCACCACACACCACTTTAACCTGTAGGCTTCCTACACTGAGTGTGGCTCATGGGTGTGTGTGTATGACAGAGCCCAGGTGCTTTGATAGAGATGCTTTGTGAATTATGTGCGTTCATGCCTCACCCTACAGCTGTTGCTGTTAGCTGGTTGTGTTTCTGTTGAGAAGGCTCAATAAGCTGCAGAAACAGGGAGTTGAGCTTAGCCAAGCTCTTTTCCTGAGCTGCTTCTTGCTCAGGCAGAGATAGCACAACCTGGAGAGGAGAACAGGTGAATGGACACAATATGTTATGTTATTGATGCATCATCATGGTATAACATTTTACAAAGTGCATTCAAAGAGACCCTTGGATCTATAACCTTGGACCAACTATATGGCTATATGTACTGCTACACATACTTTCTTTGTACTAAGTGTTCCCATGCCCTATAACAGCACAGAATGCCTCTACCTGTCGGAGAGTATCAACAGAGAGGTCCCGGGTGCGTCCTGGATGCACTTCTCGCCACAATCTCTTTAGGTCCTCCACTGGCTCATGAAGGTACTGCAACTACAGTAGTTTAAATGAGTAAACACGCAACCACAAGACTCCTATGAAGAAAAGTGTATGCCACAGGATGATAATCACCATTGATAGTTATTCTCCATCTAACAACTGTCATGCATGTCATAATTTTCTGTCGCAAAAATTGTGTACCTTGTGTGGTGATTAAAAGTGACCTCATGAAAGTTAAGAGAGCTTTAATTAACCTTATATTTGGTAATGACAGATGTGAATTTTAAAGAAAAAGCCTTCTATTTATCCCAAATAGATGGAGTATAATAAGAGATATGTTTCATGTTTGGTAACTTTTCAATATTGTTTCCAGGTAGTCCTTCCTATTGCTTTTGCTTTTGTCTATTAGCCTGGTTTCCTATTACTGAACACTGCCATGGCAACATAAACTATTTTGTACATCGTAGAGGTAACAGTGACTGGTTTAGATTTTATCAATAATAAGTAGGGGTGGGGAAAGAAATCGAAAATAGTATGTATCATTAATTTTCTTAGCAATAATTTTTAGAATTCATTATTCCCCCATATATATATATATATATATATATATATATATATATATATATATATATATAT